>NC_035444.2:102314988-102589945 GCF_002127325.2 Helianthus annuus | reverse complement strand
AGCTGTAACACCTCGAAAAATTTCGTCCAATAATGTCTTGACACGTGTCATAAGGTTCCGTTATGTGAAAACATACTTTAGAGGGACTAAAAGTGACAAACAGTGAAAACTATGGAACGTAAGGGTCCAAAGTGTCAACAATGGATAAATAGGCTCTATGATAACCCCATAATGTTTATAACCTTTAACGGATGGTTCATGGATCATACGACGCGGAAATTGCACAAAAGTGAAGTATTGTAAACTATAGGGGCCAAAAGTGTCAACATGTTTAAATTATACCTCTGAGTGAACTTTTGGCAGACCCGAAGCTTTGTATAGCTAAAATATACTCACTAGAATATGTGGTAAAAAAATTTCATGAAGTTTCGTCAACGTATGAGAAAGTTATGGCCAAAACCGTACTAAGGGACTAGAAGCGTCAACGTCGAATTCAGGGCTTTTCGGTTGAGCGCAAAGTTATCCGAGGGCATTACCCATGTTGGTAAAAGTCCTAAGGTTCATAAAACCAAGCTTGGGGGTTTGCGGTTGAGAAAAGTAGCCGAAACATCGCGTACAAGTTCAGGGGTCAAAGCTGTCAATGGTTTGAAAGATGTTTGGCTGAAACAGCAGGTCAGGCGACCCGCCTGGACAGACCCAGGCGGGCCGCGTGGGACTATCAGGTGCAGAAAATCGAATTTGGTTGATTTGGGTCCGAATTTGAGTGACAACAGCTGTAACTTGCCTCCACAATCACCATAACATTACATGCAGCCTATTACAACAGTAAACCTCAATTCCCTGCTTTAAATCCGAATTTGCATCCATTTGTGATCATTTACACTAGTAACCAAGAACACCAAGACTTGCAAGAGCTCTCAAAACTTCTCTGGAGGAATTCTGATCAACAAGGCCGACTTCTAGTGATCATTTAACATCTATAGGACTCTTGTAAGCCTTCAATTCGTTATTTAATCCGTTCATGTTGTGTTAATTGCTAAAGTCAAACTGGGTGTTCATAACCTTTGACTTTCTGATTAAACGAGTTCCTTTCAGTTATTTCTCGAATTGAAACTTGTTATAGATTGGTATTTATGTGGGAAACAAACCCTCTAAAGGTTACTAACTGATTCCCACTACATGCATGCTTAATGTCGAGTCAAACCTATTTTTAAAAAAGTCAACAGAAGTGATTTTTGCGAAAAATGACATGATTAATGATATAGATGACATGCAACCTGATTGATCATTGAAAATAACTTGTAATATATATATAAATGTGTTTTTAATCATCATCAACTCGACAATCTATAGTATAGCCATGAATCGGAACCGAAAGTCTTGTAAAACGATTATTTCGTAGACTATCGATTCGGATTCATACATGCATGTTCGAGATCTGCATTGGAAAGTATTTTTGACTATTTTTATTTAGTTAAACTTTCTGGAATTTTCGTTGATTGAGTCTATGCTTAGCCTATTCGAATGCTTGTTTCCGGTTTATGCATAAGTGGACTATTTTGCCCTTTTTGATTTAAAACGGGATTTTTGGAAAAGTGAAAGGATAGAAATCTTTATTTTTATTATATAAACTTGCACCGAAAGTTTCGGATCAGTTGGTGGTCCAGATTGTGAGTTATGGCCATTAGCGTAAACTATGTTATAAATTTACATAAACGGTCCTTTTTGCGTAGAACCCGTTTCTGGCCACATTTTGGTACGAAACTTTTACCAACTGATTATATATAATATTCTGGGAATTTTGATGATTTTTAAGTAATTTTTGGCTGAACGGATCCTCGATCACCTAGCCACTTCGGCTTATGTCGGTTTTGACCGTTTTAGCCATAAAAGGAGTTGTACACATCCTTTTGACCCGAAACCTTTTTCTACTGATTTTGTATGATGAATAAATTATTATAAGACTTCTGGAAATATAAAAATCTCAGATTTACTGTGAAAACCCGAAAACACCCTTAAATCGTATTTTTAGCATTTTAAGCGCATAGTAAGCGTTGTACTTGTTTTAAACCTATAAAACTTATGCCTACTGATGTAAATCACATATTTTCATATAATAACAGTAAGTATGATGTTTTGAACTCAGGTTTCCAGTTTTGGCATTTTTAGCCCTTGTGAAATTACTAAATTGCCCCTACGGTGCATAGTTTGGTTTTAAATGATATATTTGGTATATGGGTCATACCCTACTGATATAATATGTTATATTAAGTATATTTACTGTATGAACCAGACCCGAAACTCAGATTTCTAATTTTATCCTTTTATTATCTTTTAAATGACCAAAATGCCCTTCTAAGGCATAAATTGAGTTTAAAATTATCCCGGGCAATATAGAACATAACTTACTGATATAATATCATATTCTAAGCATATTAATTCAGGGAACTTGCATTTGAATCTTTTGGCTACCCGTATCGCCCTTTTCGCGTTCGGTTCGGTTTACGTAAACTAGTTTGCGTAAATTGACCGAAACGGGTCAAACGATATCGTTTTTGCTTCAAAATCCAGAATGTATTTAGTATACCCAAATTATACAAGTATTCGAACTTGTCGGGTCTAAATCACATTCTACCCGGTCTTTCGCTTAATCGTGCGTAAACCGTATCACTCCTAAAACTAACCGGTCAAAGCTTAAGCTTAAATAAAAGGCCGTTAGGAATCTAATAGGTTAATTATAAACCTTTGTTCCAGATTAGGAAGCCCGGTAAAAGCTACCGCCACTTATCGTTTGTGACTTATACTTGCTCAGGTAAATACATTTTGACTTATTTTCCCTATACGGGCTTGGGGTACGGTATTTAAAATACCGCTTGATCGGGCGCACAAGTCCTGCTCCCTATGGGTGTTCAGTCTTGAATAGCTTGTGTGATTTCGTTTAAACAGTTTTGTCTTACTTAAAGGCTTTGGGGGGTTATTGACCATGTCCCGGATATCCTTGGCATTATCTTACGAGATGGCCACGACCAGAGCACGGGGTGTAGGCGTACACCCGTCGTGTATAACTCTTTGATGTGGTGTGTCAATTAAATCTCTAGCCCGGACAGTAGATCCCGGGCCACCAGAGATATAAGTGCATGTAATTCGTTCACAAGATTATATTTTATAATTATCCCAAGTTAATAAAATATTTATGCCTTGTGCATTTAAATAAATTTTCAATCATTTTCAAAATGAGTCAGTCGATTTGTATTTACCAGTGTAAACTGACGTATTTTTTCCCAAAAGATTAAGTGCAGGTACTATACGGAAATAGGCTGGCTGTTTCCTAGAGAGCGTCCACAATAGTCTCGCAAACTCGGACGACATTTATCTGTTGAACTATTTATTTCTTATTTTATTTGATCCGCCTGTGGATCCATTTCAACGACTGTGATATTTATTATTGCACTTTAATTAAAGTTGAAATGCTTCTATTCTGCTTCCGCTGTGCATTATTATATTGTGTGGATTGTCTATGACGATGCCAACTACGTCACTGTACCCCACACCGGGCCCACCGGTGACACGTGGAAATTGGGGGTGTGACAGGTTGGTATCAGAGCCAACGCTGAGTGAATTAAACACTATCCTAATGTGTTTAATCTCAGTTACACAATTGCACATCCTCGATTTTCGAGTCTAGACAAAGAACTTAGGAAATGTTCAACATTTCGTTTAATTTATTTTTAATTATTATTGCATTGTCTTATATATATGTTGTGCAACTTGTTTGATTTTTGACAGGATCAGGATGCCGCCAAGGATGAGAGGTCGTGGAGGATTTCCTACATCGCACGATCATGAGGCTGGTCCCTCGCATAGGCGGGCCCCATCTGCTACACACCACACAGTCGCCAACGACCTTTGGAGGTCTTTTGCCGAGCCTGCTAGGCATTCGGTTTCCGCGAGCACTTCTCCGTCATTACCCCACTCGTTTGGGCCCCATTCGGAGAACGGGCCCCATGATTCGCTTGGATCATACATACCGTTGCACCAGTCACCGCACCAACATCCAGCGCCAGCCTACCAGGGTTTGTATAACCCTAATGCTTATGTGGAGGAGCCAGTGGGCCATAACCCACTTGGACAGGAGGACCACTTTTCTGGTGGTCACGGGATGGACGTGGACGAGGAGACGGACCCCTCGCTCCCACCATCAGGTACACCAAACCACCCGATTGAGATATCGGATGGGTCGCCATACACAGGATCACCATTTAATGGTGTGGACAGCTTCCAGGAGAGGTTCAAGCAGCATGATTGGTACTTCACCCCTAGCCACAACTCTCCTATGCTTCAATCACTCCATGGTACTCCGATGCTTCAATCGCTCCATGGATCGCCGGTGCACTCACAGCACCACCCGCAGCAGCAGCAGCTCCAGCAGCAGCCGCCTCTACCGCAGGACCTATCTGAGGCCCTGTGGCGTGACGTGATCACTCCGTCACCACCGCCGCCACCAGTCTTACCTCCTCCGCCTCAGAGGCCGAGGAGGAATGCGCGCATGTCGACGCGCGGAGGGATTCGCATAGGCACCCCTCCACGTGTTAGTAGCAGCCGCTACACGTCCCTACCCGGGGAGTCTGAGACAGGGGAGTCTCAGCATCCAGTATCGGAGGTTACTTCTGTTCCGATCCCGCCTCTGCCGCCGCAGAATTTTGGAGAGCCGATTCCGGCTTATGCTAGTGCCGCTCCGTTCAACCCGTTCGAGCAGGTGTTCCCTCAGGGTTACGACTACACGGGAGACCCTTATTGGCAAGCTGTGAACTACAGCTCACTCCCACATAGTGGTCCACTTGGAGACCCTTGGGCTGCTGGCCCATCTACTTTCGGTTACCCTCCGGGTTACCAGCAGCCACCGCAGCCGCAGCCTTACCAGCCGCCGCAGCCGCAGCACTACCAGCCACCACCACCGGCGCCTATGATGTCGCCACCGCAGGTTCAGGAGATCCTGCAGGGGATTGATAGCATGCGACGCGAGTTTCAGCACAACATGCGAGAGGATCGCCGACGCACCAGTGGTATGTTTAAGAAGGTATTCGATTTGCTCAAGGGTAAGAGCAAGAAGGATCGTTGAATCCTTCGATTATTATTTCATGTACTCATGTCCCTGCGTGGACATTTATTCCAGTACTCTACCCCTGCGTGGGTATATCTATCTTTCTCTACCCCTGTGTGGGTATGTTATCCTGTTAGCCCCTGCGTGGGTTTGTTTTATTTTATTTTTGTTATTGTTGTACTTGTTTAGCCCCTGCGCGGGCATGTTATTCATGCTAGTTATGTTATTTCAAAGTCCCGTTTAGGGCAATTATGTACTGGTATTTTATTGGAAATTTAAATGGTTAATTTGAATTTATCATTTTATTTATATGCATGAGTAATATTAAAATAATGGAAAATATCAATTTTTATTTGATTTGCCATTTTATAAGAATCTTAGTAAGGTATAACCTAGCTTGAATGCCTTATTGACAGGCCTGGCCCTGATGGTAAAACCTGGTTGAAAGGATTCAACTCCCTGTTAACATCTGAGAACATGTTAACATTCCTGGCCAAGCGTGATCTGTAAAATCACACAAGCCACCCTTTTTAATAAATTATCTACAGATTATATCTGTATACAAGTCTATTAATGACTTGATACCTACGGGTTATGACTATGTCATATAGTGGCAGTTGTGGTTTATAACTCCCTGCCTAGTAAAGAAATATCTACAGATTTTATCTGTACACAAGTCTATTAATGGCTTGATACCTACGGGTTATAACTATGTTATATAATGACAGTTGTGGTTTATGACTCTCTGTCTAGTAAAGGATTATTTGTTTAATTATACAATTTATAATCCTATAAAAATCTAAATTTATAATTTAGTGATTGTCCTTGTGACTAGGCCTATGGTGCCCATATAATTTTTCATTCCTTGATTGCTAATAAGAGCCTGAATGAAATTTATTAAATTAACTGCTAAGGCTTTTGATACCATGGTTAATAAATCGTCTAGGACGATAATACTGTTAGGTTCTAAATAAGACCTTGTCCTTTATTGTAGCTTAAAGCTACGATGGCCAAATCGGAAGAAACCAACAGTCATTCTGGGGAACGCTCAGATAATGCAAAGATTCACGTTACCCGGTGCAGAATTG
The DNA here is from genome assembly GCF_002127325.2 of Helianthus annuus. Taxonomy (NCBI): domain Eukaryota; kingdom Viridiplantae; phylum Streptophyta; class Magnoliopsida; order Asterales; family Asteraceae; genus Helianthus; species Helianthus annuus. Next base: position 102,583,816 of record NC_035444.2, on the reverse strand, counting down.
CAAGCACTGATTGATAATGCTGTCGCCAAGGCTATGGATAGGCAGTTCAGAGAATCTAGTGGTACTCAGAGTAGAACCCGCTCAGTGACGCATGTCAAAGCTAAGACTCATTCTGGGGCTCATAGTAAGCCGCCGTCTAAAAAGAGTGAGCCAAAGAAAGTTGAGGATGATAATCATTCCTCCAACCACAGCAGCGTTCCGAAGCAGGAGATTGAGCTGAAACGTGACACGTACAGCAGGTCCTGTACGTACAAATACTTTGTATCCTGCAAGCCCAGAGATTTCACTGGGGAAAAAGGAGCCGTCGACTGCATGACATGGATCGACGAGATGGACACTGTAGTTAATATCAGCGGGTGTGCTGATAGGGACGTCGTTAAGTACGTGTCCCAATCATTCAAAGGAGATGCGTTAGCATGGTGGAGGTCACTCCTACAAGCTGCCGGTAAGGCCACACTGTACGGTTTGTCGTGGGAACAGTTTGTGGCCCTGATTAAAGAGAACTTCTGTCCGCAGCACGAGGTCGAGCGAATTGAATCGGATTTTGTATCCTTAGTCATGAAGAACCTCGACTGTCAAACGTATCTGACTACGTTCAACACGCTGTCTCGTTTAGTGCCTTACTTGGTGACCCCGGAGCCACGTAGGATTGCTCGATTCATTGGGGGTCTGGCACCGGAGATTAAAGCCAGCGTCAAAGCATCAAGACCCACTACATTTAGATCTGTAGCAGATCTATCCCTCTCCCTCACTCAGGATGCGGTTAGATTGAGAGCCATGAAGAGCTCTGAGGAGAACAAACGAAAACGTGAGGAGGACACCTCACGAAGATCCGAAAAGCGACATAGAGGGAACAACGACCACAGGAAAGGGTCGGGGTCTAGGAAAAGTGATCATCAGTCGGGTGAAAAACCCAGATGCAAGTTTTGTAGGAGACACCACTTTGGGAGGTGTCGGTTTGAAACAAAATCCCAGTCTTCGGAGAAGCGATGTGGAATCTGCAAGTCCACCGATCATAAGGCTGTGGATTGCAAGAAGATGAAGGATGCAACGTGTTTTGGTTGCAACGAGAAAGGGCACATTCGGCCCAACTGCCCAAAGTTTGCAAAGAAGGCCGAGGAAGGAAAGAAGACTAATGCGAGAGTCTTCCGAATGGACGCAAAGGAAGCAGTCCTGGACGATAACGTCATTACCGGTACGTTTCTTGTAAACGATGTTTTTGCTAGAGTCTTGTTTGATTCTGGAGCTGATAAGTCGTTTGTAGATAATAAGTTTTGTAAACTGTTGAACCTTCCTGTTAAAACCTTAAGCGTGAAATATGAGGTGGAATTAGCCGATGGAACCTTAGAAACCGCCTCGACTGTTCTAGATGGATGTGTTATATCCATTAGGAATCATTCCTTCCCGTTATCCTTGCTTCCCTTTAAGTTAGCTGGATTCGATATAGTAATAGGCATGGATTGGTTGTCGAGTAACCAAGCCCAGATTCTGTGCAATAGAAAGCAAGTAATAGTTAAGACTCCGTCCGGTGAGTCACTTACTATTCAAGGAGATACCCAACATGGATTGCCCGAGCAAGTGTCCATGCTCAAAGCATCCAGATGCATGCAGAAGGGATGTGTCATTTATATGGCGCAAGTTACCATAGATGAGCCGAAGCCGAAGATTGAAGATATTCCTGTTATCTCGGAATATCCTGAGGTATTTCCTGAAGAACTACCCGGCTTGCCACCGGATAGACAAGTAGAGTTTCGGATAGATATCATCCCAGGCACTGCACCTGTAGCAAGAGCACCATACAGATTGGCACCAACGGAGATGAAGGAGTTGAGGACGCAGTTGGATGATCTATTAGCTAAAGGTTTTATTAGACCTAGCTCATCTCCTTGGGGAGCGCCAATCTTGTTCGTTAAGAAGAAGGATGGTTCGATGCGTCTGTGCATCGATTATCGTGAGCTTAATAAGGTCACTATCAAGAATAGGTATCCGTTACCCAGGATCGACGATCTGTTCGATCAGTTGCAAGGAGCAAGCTATTTCTCCAAGATTGACCTAAGGTCAGGATATCATCAGTTGAAGGTCAAGGAGGAAGACGTACACAAGACCGCGTTTAGGACTCGTTATGGACATTACGAGTTCCTAGTGATGCCGTTTGGGCTCACTAACGCACCAGCCGCGTTCATGGACCTCATGAACCGCGTCTGCAAACCTTATTTAGATAAGTTCGTTATCGTCTTTATTGATGACATTCTTATCTACTCGAAGAGCCAAGCTGAACATGAGAATCACCTTCGTTGTATTCTCAAACTTCTGTATCAAGAGAAGCTTTATGCCAAATTCTCGAAGTGTGAATTTTGGCTTCGTGAAGTCCAGTTCCTTGGACATGTTGTTAGCAAGCGTGGTATCCAAGTAGATCCCGCTAAAGTCGAAGCAGTCATGAATTGGCAGGAGCCGAAGACTCCTACCGAGATTCGCAGTTTCCTCGGATTGGCAGGATATTATAGGAGATTCATCGAGAATTTTTCAAGGATTGCTGCGCCCCTAACCTCGTTGACCCGTAAGAAGATTAAGTTTGATTGGGGCCCTAAGCAGCAGGAATCCTTTGACATTCTGAAGCAGAAACTGAGCAATGCGCCAGTGTTAACATTGCCCGATGGAATAGAGGAATTTGTGGTGTATTGTGATGCATCACATACGGGCATGGGTTGTGTACTCATGCAGAAAGGCAAAGTCATTGCCTACGCTTCTCGCCAGCTAAAGGTGCACGAGAAAAACTACACCACCCACGATTTGGAATTAGGTGCGGTGGTATTTGCATTAAAGCTATGGAGACACTACTTGTATGGAACCAAGTGCATAATTTATTCGGATCACAAGAGTCTTCAGCATTTGTTCAATCAGAAGGAATTGAACATGCGACAAAGGCGATGGATGGAAACCTTAAACGATTATGACTGTGAGATAAGATACCATCCAGGCAAGGCAAATGTGGTTGCCGACGCCTTAAGTAGAAAGGAAAGGGTTAAACCGATCAGAATCAATGCCAAGCGCATTGAGATAAGGAATAGTCTGAATGAAAGGGTGTTAGCTGCACAAAAGGAAGCTGTGCTGGAAGCTAACTATCCTGCAGAAAAGTTGGGAGTAACTGAGGAGCAGTTATCCCACGACAAAGATGGAATGCTACGTCTAAACGGACGAATATGGGTTCCGGTATATGGAGGACTTCGGGATGTTATCCTCCAGGAAGCCCACAGCTCTAAATACTCAGTTCATCCTGGAGCTGATAAGATGTACCAGGATTTGAAATCAAACTACTGGTGGATTGGTTTGAAAAAGTCCGTGGCCGAGTATGTGGCCAAATGTTTGACTTGTGCGCAAGTCAAGGCTGAGCATCAGAAGCCGTCAGGTTTGCTTCAGCAACCTGAAATTCCCAAATGGAAATGGGAAATGGTGACAATGGATTTTATCACCAAGTTGCCGAAGACGAAAAAGGGAAATGATACCATATGGGTCATAGTTGACAGACTGACTAAGTCAGCTCATTTTCTACCCATAAAAGAGACGTATAGCTCAGATATGTTAGCCCAATTATACGTTGATAAGATAGTAGCGCTACATGGTATACCTATATCTATTATCTCCGATAGAGATACTAGATATACGTCGCATTTTTGGAAGAGTTTCCAACAGTCGTTGGGCACTCGTTTGAATTTTAGTACGGCTTATCATCCTCAGACCGATGGTCAGAGTGAGCGTACGATTCAAACTCTGGAAGACATGCTTCGAGCATGTGCGATCGACTTAGGTGGTAGTTGGGATAAGAACTTACCATTGATTGAATTCTCCTACAACAATAGCTACCATTCCAGCATAAAGGCCGCGCCTTTTGAGGCCCTATACGGTAGAAAGTGTAGATCGCCCATTTGTTGGGCAGAAGTTGGAGATGTCCAGTTGTCTGGACCAGATATCGTCTTTGAGACGACAGACAAGATCGTTCAGATCCGTGATCGTTTGAAAGCTGCCAGGGATAGGCAGAAAAGTTATGCGGATCCTAAGCGCAAAGATTTTCACTTCGATGTAGGTGATAAAGTATTGCTTAAAGTATCGCCCTGGAAGGGTGTGATGCGATTTGGAAAGAAAGGCAAGCTAAGCCCGAGATACATAGGACCTTTCGAGATAATCGAACGTGTCGGGGCAGTCGCTTACAAGTTAAACTTGCCTGAAGAGCTTAGTGCCATTCATAATGTGTTTCACATCTGTAATTTGAAGAAGTGTTTCGCTGACGATTCACTGGTTATACCGCATACAGACATACACATAGACGAAAGTCTAAAGTTTGTGGAAAAACCTTTGTCGATAGAGGATCGACAGGTAAAGAAGCTTCGAAGGAAGCACGTGCCTATTGTTAAGGTCAAATGGGATGCCCGTAGAGGTCCCGAATACACGTGGGAAGTGGAATCCACGATGAAAGAAAAATATCCCCATTTGTTTGATTAAATCTCGGGGTCGAGATTTCTTTTAAGGGGGTGAGGATGTAACACCTCGAAAAATTTCGGCCAATAATGTCTTGACACGTGTCATAAGGTTCCGTTATGTGAAAACATACTTTAGAGGGACTAAAAGTGACAAACAGTGAAAACTATGGAACGTAAGGATCCAAAGTGTCAACAATGGATAAATAGGCTCTATGATAACCCCGCATAATGTTTATAACCTTTAACGGATGGTTCATGGATCATACGACGCGGAAATTGCACATAAGTGAAGTATTATAAACTATAGGGGCCAAAAGTGTCAACATGTTTAAATTATACCTCTGAGTGAACTTTTGGCAGACCCGAAGCTTTGTATAGCTAAAATATACTCACTAGAATATGTGGTAAAAAATTTCATGAAGTTTCGTCAACGTATGAGAAAGTTATGGCCAAAACCGTACTTAAGGGACTAGAAGCGTCAACGTCGAATTCAGGGCTTTTCGGTTGAGCGCAAAGTTATCCGAGGGCATTACCATGTTGGTAAAAGTCCTAAGGTTCATAAAAACCAAGCTTGGGGGTTTGCGGGTTGAGAAAAGTAGCCGAAACATCGCGTACAAGTTCAGGGGTCAAAGCTGTCAATGTTTGAAAGATGTTTGGCTGAACAGCAGGTCAGGCGACCCGCCTGGACAGACCCAGGCGGGCCGCGTGGGACTATCAGGTGCAGAAAATCGAATTTGGGTTGATTTGGGTCCGAATTTGAGTGACAAACAGCTGTAACTTGCCTCCACAATCACCAATAACATTACATGCAAGCCTATTACAACAGTAAACCTCAATTCCCTGCTTTAAATCCGAATTTGCATCCATTTGTGATCATTTACACTAGTAACCAAGAACACCAAGACTTGCAAGAGCTCTCAAAACTTCTCTGGAGGAATTCTGATCAACAAGGCCGACTTCTAGTGATCATTTAACATCTATAGGACTCTTGTAAGCCTTCAATTCGTTATTTAATCCGTTCATGTTGTGTTAATTGCTAAAAGTCAAACTGGGTGTTCATAACCTTTGACTTTCTGATTAAACGAGTTCCTTTCAGTTATTTCTCGAATTGAAACTTGTTATAGATTGGTATTTATGTGGGAAACAAACCCTCTAAAGGTTACTAACTGATTCCCACTACATGCATGCTTAATGTCGAGTCAAACCTATTTTTAAAAAGTCAACAGAAGTGATTTTTGCGAAAAATGACATGATTAATGATATAGATGACATGCAACCTGATTGATCATTGAAAATAACTTGTAATATATATATAAATGTGTTTTTAATCATCATCAACTCGACAATCTATAGTATAGCCATGAATCGGAACCGAAAGTCTTGTAAAACGATTATTTCGTAGACTATCGATTCGGATTCATACATGCATGTTCGAGATCTGCATTGGAAAGTATTTTTGACTATTTTTATTTTAGTTAAACTTTCTGGAATTTTCGTTGATTGAGTCTATGCTTAGCCTATTCGAATGCTTGTTTCCGGTTTATGCATAAAGTGGACTATTTTGCCCTTTTTGATTTAAAACGGGATTTTTGGAAAAGTGAAAGGATAGAAATCTTTATTTTTATTATATAAACTTGCACCGAAAGTTTCGGATCAGTTGGTGGTCCAGATTGTGAGTTATGGCCATTAGCGTAAACTATGTTATAAATTTACATAAACGGTCCTTTTTGCGTAGAACCCGTTTCTGGCCACATTTTGGTACGAAACTTTTTACCAACTGATTATATATAATATTCTGGGAATTTTGATGATTTTTAAGTAATTTTTGGCTGAACGGATCCTCGATCACCTAGCCACTTCGGCTTATGTCGGTTTTGACCGTTTTAGCCATAAAAGGAGTTGTACACATCCTTTTGACCCGAAACCTTTTTCTACTGATTTTGTATGATGAATAAATTATTATAAGACTTCTGGAAATATAAAAATCTCAGATTTACTGTGAAAACCCGAAAACACCCTTAAATCGTATTTTTAGCATTTTAAGCGCATAGTAAGCGTTGTACTTGTTTTAAACCTATAAAACTTATGCCTACTGATGTAAATCACATATTTTCATATAATAACAGTAAGTATGATGTTTTGAACTCAGGTTTCCAGTTTTGGCATTTTTAGCCCTTGTGAAATTACTAAATTGCCCCTACGGTGCATAGTTTGGTTTTAAATGATATATTTGGTATATGGGTCATACCCTACTGATATAATATGTTATATTAAGTATATTTACTGTATGAACCAGACCCGAAACTCAGATTTCTAATTTTATCCTTTTATTATCTTTTAAATGACCAAAATGCCCTTCTAAGGCATAAATTGAGTTTAAAATTATCCCGGGCAATATAGAACATAACTTACTGATATAATATCATATTCTAAGCATATTAATTCAGGGAACTTGCATTTGAATCTTTTGGCTACCCGTATCGCCCTTTTCGCGTTCGGTTCGGTTTACGTAACTAGTTTGCGTAAATTGACCGAAACGGGTCAAACGATATCGTTTTTGCTTCAAAATCCAGAATGTATTTAGTATACCCAAATTATACAAGTATTCGAACTTGTCGGGTCTAAATCACATTCTACCCGGTCTTTCGCTTAATCGTGCGTAAACCGTATCACTCCTAAAACTAACCGGTCAAAGCTTAAGCTTAAATAAAAGGCCGTTAGGAATCTAATAGGTTAATTATAAACCTTTGTTCCAGATTAGGAAGCCCGGTAAAAGCTACCGCCACTTATCGTTTGTGACTTATACTTGCTCAGGTAAATACATTTTGACTTATTTTCCCTATACGGGCTTGGGGTACGGTATTTAAAATACCGCTTGATCGGGCGCACAAGTCCTGCTCCCTATGGGTGTTCAGTCTTGAATAGCTTGTGTGATTTCGTTTAAACAGTTTTGTCTTACTTAAAGGCTTTGGGGGGTTATTGACCATGTCCCGGATATCCTTGGCATTATCTTACGAGATGGCCACGACCAGAGCACGGGGTGTAGGCGTACACCCGTCGTGTATAACTCTTTGATGTGGTGTGTCAATTAAATCTCTAGCCCGGACAGTAGATCCCGGGCCACCAGAGATATAAGTGCATGTAATTCGTTCACAAGATTATATTTTATAATTATCCCAAGTTAATAAAATATTTATGCCTTGTGCATTTAAATAAATTTTCAATCATTTTCAAAATGAGTCAGTCGATTTGTATTTACCAGTGTAAACTGACGTATTTTTCCCAAAAGATTAAGTGCAGGTACTATACGGAAATAGGCTGGCTGTTTCCTAGAGAGCGTCCACAATAGTCTCGCAAACTCGGACGACATTTATCTGTTGAACTATTTATTTCTTATTTTATTTGATCCGCCTGTGGATCCATTTCAACGACTGTGATATTTATTATTGCACTTTAATTAAAGTTGAAATGCTTCTATTCTGCTTCCGCTGTGCATTATTATATTGTGTGGATTGTCTATGACGATGCCAACTACGTCACTGTACCCCACACCGGGCCCACCGGTGACACGTGGAAATTGGGGGTGTGACAGTAGCGCTCGCACGCGCTTCGGTAAGGTGTCCTTTCGACTAAGGGCGTCAGCCACAACATTGGCTTTGCCTGGATGGTACTTGATAGCGCATTCATAATCGTTTAGTAACTCAACCCATCGTCGTTGACGCATATTCAAATCCTTCTGCTTAAGAATATGCTCGAGACTCCTGTGATCGGTGTAAATCGTGCACCTGGTACCGTACAGGTAGTGTCGCCATATCTTAAGCGCGAAAACAACAGCTCCCAGCTCTAAATCGTGCGTCGTGTAGTTGCGTTCATGAACCTTGAGTTGACGAGAGGCGTAAGCGATAACCTTGTCGCGCTGCATTAACACACATCCCAATCCCCGAATGGATGCATCACAATAAACCACAAAGTCATCCGTGCCCTCTGGCAATGAGAGGATAGGTGCACTGCAAAGTCTATCCTTCAGGTGCTGAAAAGCAGTCTCCTGGGGCTCTCCCCAGCGATAGGTAACACCCTTCTGTGTCAGTAACGTAAGCGGCTGAGCAATCTTCGAAAAGTCTCTAATAAACCGTCTGTAGTAACCTGCCAGACCCAAGAATTGACGTATCTCTGTTGGTGTACGCGGTGCAGGCCAGTTTCTGATCGAATCCACCTTGGATGGATCAACATGGATCCCATCCTTGTTTACCACGTGGCCTAAGAAGTGGACTTCGCGAAGCCAGAAGTCGCATTTAGAAAGCTTGGCGTACAGCTGTTCCTTCCGAAGGAGTTCCAAAATAAGGCGAAGATGTTGCTCGTGTTCCTCCCGACTCTTGGAGTAAATCAGAATGTCGTCGATGAAAACAATGACGAACTTGTCGAGATAGGGTTTGCACACCCTGTTCATAAGATCCATAAATACAGCAGGCGCGTTCGTTAACCCGAATGGCATGACGAGAAACTCGTAGTGACCGTAACGAGTTCTGAAAGCTGTCTTGGAGACGTCCTCATCTCGGACTCTCAACTGATGGTAACCAGACCTCAAGTCTATCTTCGAGTAGTAACACGACCCTTGCAACTGGTCGAATAAGTCGTCTATGCGTGGAAGAGGATAACGGTTCTTCACCGTCACCTTGTTGAGTTCCCTGTAGTCTATACACATCCTGAACGTACCGTCTTTCTTTTTCACGAAAAGCACTGGAGCTCCCCAAGGCGAAGAGCTTGGTCGTATGAAACCCTTTTCCAAGAGTTCTTGTAGTTGCTTAGACAGTTCCTCCAATTCTGATGGAGCTAGACGATATGGTGCGCGAGCTATGGGTGCTGCTCCCGGAGCGAGCTCGATTTGAAATTCGACCTGACGATGAGGCGGTAAGCCAGGTAAGTCTTCAGGAAACACCTGAGGAAAATCACGCACAACTGGTATATCCTCCAATTTCTTTTCCTTTGCTGACGCGTCTGTAACGAGAGCCAAAATGGCTGTGTGACCTTTACGTAAGCACTTCTGAGCCTTCAAGAAAGAGATGATGCCAACCACAGCACCACTCTTATCGCCTTGAACTTCTAGAGGTTCCTGACCAGAACGAGGAATGCGAATAACCTTTTCGCTGCATAAGATTTCTGCCTGGTGTTGGGACAACCAATCCATCCCAATCACGACGTCGAAGCTACCCAAAACTATGGGAATGAGATCAATGGAGAAGGCTTGACCAGCTAGGATAAGATTACAACCCTGAACTACGTGCGTGGCTTCTAGACTTTTACCGTTAGCTAACTCTACTACATGTTTGGTAGGTAAAAGTGTTGGTGCACGTTTTAGCAGTTGACACATTTTCACAGACATATAGCTTGTATCCGCACCCGAATCAAACAAAACAGTAACGTAAATATTGTCAAGGAGAAACTTACCCATGACAACGTTGGGATCGTTCACTGCGTCGCCTCGACCTAGCACAAAAGCGCGACCACGAGCTTCATTGCCGTTGTTGTTGTTGTTTCCACCGTTGTTGTTCCCGTTGCCCTGGTTATTATTGTTGTTGCGGTTCTGGTTCAATTGAGGGCAATCGCGTTTGAAATGACCTTCAGCCCCACACTGGAAACACCCCCGGTTTCCACGCTGTGGCTGCTGCTGCTGCTGCTGCTGGTTCTGTGGAGCTGGTTGCTGAGGCTGCTGATTCTGATTCGCAGGACGAGGGCTCCTGCAGTCTTTGGCCTCGTGCCCCATCTTAAGGCACCTTTGACAACGACCCTTGCTACATGGGCCGTGGTGATGCCTGTTGCAGTTGTGGCACCTGGGTTGACTACCCTGATATCTCCTCTGTCTGTGACTACCAGAGGATTGCTGACTAGGACTCTGGTAGTGATCGATCTTCTGCTGCTGAGCTTGTGGCTGAACAATCGCTGAACCTTTGCTGGAATCCCCATCCCACTTTCTTTTACTGTCACCAGTTGTAGCAGGAGTAACTGAGGTGGTGACGTTAGCAGTAGCATTAACACGCTTGGGCAGTTTATTCTGATCCACTGCCTGATCAGTGATACGGTGAGCTAGGCGTTGGATTTCCTGGATGTTTTCGAGGTTAGCCGACGTCACATGGCTTTGAATTTCTGGCGCCAATCCCTTGAGATACAACTCAATGCGCTTGTATGGAGGGTCCACCATAGTAGGACACAGAACGGCCAGCTCGTTAGACCGTTTGGTATATGCTTCGATTTCCGATCCAACCATCTTCAAGTTATACAGCTCGTCTTCCAGCTTGTGAATATCTTCCCGCGTGCAATACTCACGCTTGATGAGTTCCTTGAAATCGTTCCATGGGGTGGCGTTAGCAGCTGCCAACCCTAAGATCTGAACTTGGGCGTTCCACCAAGTCAGTGCTATCCCTTCCAAAGTACCGGTGGCAAACTTGACCTTGCGAGCCTCAGGGCACTCGCACATTTCGAATACTGATTCTAGCTTCTCGAACCAGTGGAGGAGTCCAACCGCTCCTTCTGTGCCGCTGAAAGAGTTTGGACGACAGTCCATGAAATTCTTGAAAGTGCAGACAGGCTGCTGCGCGTGTTGACCTATTGTGTACGAATAGGACGAAGTTAAATACGAGAGTTAATGTAGGATCTAAAGATCCTAGTGTGTGCCTATACTGCAGGATATACTACCTGCTTGAGCTGCTGCAACTGCCGCAGCAACTTGAGCTTGAACGAGAGCCTCTAGCTGGGCTTGTGTCATGTTGATTCGTCCAGACATGATCTTCATAGTAACAAGTAGCATACGTAAGAATGGTTCGCGAGTAGGGCGATGACAGAAAAGCGTAGGCATATAGATGTTCTCATGAAATCAAAGCACGTGTATCTAAGCGTAATGAGAGCAAAGTTCTAAACAGTTCTAGCAAACAGGCAATAAACATAAACCTTATTACCTAGGATGTCGAGTCTTGCACGTGGAGCGAAGCGTCGTTGTGGATCGTTGAGAGCACTATACTGGTTATAGTCCGGTTTTAATAAAACGTTTTCCCATATTAAAACCAAGTTCTCTATAACCAATGGCTCTGATACCAATCTGTCACACCCCCAAAATCCACCCGCGGAGTACCACCGCTTGGGAGCGTGACTGACCAGGATCAAGCCATCAATCATATCAAACATAGCATTTAATATAAAAGTAATTAACGTAAGTCACCATGACATGATTGATGTTTCAAAACCAAATACTGTTTTAAGTAGCGGAAGCATAGTAAAGTAAATTCAAAACGAGTTATGAATTCGACATCATTAACGATCCATCTGCCCACAACGACCTGCTCCTTCCCTGTGCAAGCTCCCAAGTATACCTAAGGTCCTGCAAGGCATGCAGCAACTAATCAACAAACTAGTTGAGCGAGTTCACAGAAAGTAAGTTCATAGTGTAATGCATAAGTATAGCTAGTGGGGGCTTCCCATACTAGTGTGTAATAAAGGTGGGGGCTTCCCATGTTCATCCTGGTCAATGAGGGCTTCTCATTAACGGTACTTACTAGACTAACTTCCGACCATGTGTTCTTCTTTACCGAGAACAGGAGAACGTACTGGGTCACGTAGGCTTTACGTGACGTGCCCTTCCCCGAGGACAGTGGTACGCGTGGGGCTACGTAGGCTTTACGCAGCGTGGCCTTCCGACCTGGAAGCCAGTGAATGGTATAGGGTTACGTAGGCTTTACGTAACGTGTCCTCCCGACCCGGGAGACATATGGCAAATAATCTGGGTTGCGTAGGCTTTACGCAACGTGTCCTGACTAACCTGAGGACGATGGTCTATAGTCTGGTATATGCGTAAGTACGAGTAATCATCCCATATCCATCATATCCAACCCAATTCCCAACCCGGGAATCCCATGCCTTGGCTGTGTGAACTCACCTTGGTTTGCTCGGCAGATACACAGAGAGTACAAGTAGCAAATAAATGGTCACTCACGTCCTACCATGGTTATTATACGAGTCAGGTTCGTATATAGCACGTATATAGTAATCACGTATAGTCATGGCAAACATGTACGCACGTAAGCAGATAAGACATAGCATGCGTGATTCAATTGTTCTAAGTCCAATCATACCCGGCCCTATGACATAAGCAGCCCAATAACAAAACAGTCCAGATTCTCAATCGGCCCAAATAGCAATCACATACAAGTCCATTAGCTAACGGTCCACAATTCAAATCGTTGGGCTCAATAGATTGGGCCCGTAACAGTGAAGGCCCAACAGTGTGCGTGTAAACGATGGTCTCGACTCGCAACGGGGTTACGAGTCGCAACGAGGATCTCGAGTCGTAACGGGGGTCTCGAGTCGTAACAAGCGGTCTCGGTTCATCCCGGTCTGGTTACGAGTCGCAATCTGACTCGCAACCGTGGTTGCGGTTCGTGCGGTTTGGTCTCGAGTGGGTACCGACTCGCAACTGGTGGTACCGAGTCGCAACCGTGGTGTGTGTAACAGCCTTCCTTAATTCTATCAATCAAACTCCGTGATTTCAGCTAACAGTTTTGGTCAGTTCTGTACCAAATCAATTAACATAATTTTCCACAAATCATTAGCATGATATCGATCAAACAGGATAATTGCAACACAAATTCATAAGAACCCTAATTAATTCCATATGAACAACATTAACAATTCGCATGATCCGGTCCGATTACTAGCATACACGTTAACTTAACAATTTAGCATAACATCCATACATGAACACACATCAGTCGATTAGCACACGTAAAATCTGATATCATCATCCAAATAATCCGATTCACAACAACCATGAAGCCGATTACGTTTATCAACATTCAACCCGATTCCTAACATATTATCTTGTAACCACTATTGTTCATCATACAATTCCAACCGGATAACATCAAGTAACACGTATAGCACAACAGAAATCACAAATCCAAAGGTAATACACTAACCGATTACAAGTGAGGTGTGTGATCCGGGCAAAAGTGCTCCTTGGTGCCGTCGGGTTCAAGCAGCCGAGAGAGAGAGGTAGAGAGCAAAGCTTCTAGGGTTTGTGTGTGAGTGCTTGATTTGCAAAAGTGGTAAAACAAAACCCCTAACTCGGTTTTGTGTTGCGAGTGGGGAGTGGGCCGAGCCCACTTGGTTGTCTAATGGACCCGAGAACAAGGAGCGGCCCAAAAGGGCTTGTGTACTCGGTCCACATACATACGACATACGTACACACATAATGCATATAACATAACATATATCATGAAATCAATTAATCATTCGGGTTTATAAAATCACATATCGTGCACACACGTTACATCAAAGCAAGCCTAAAGTTCGAGTTGTCACAGTATTTATAGGAAATCTAGAACCGTTAGGATCGTTCATCGTAAAACGAGCTTCGATCTCATCCGTACACATGTGCCCATGGTTTTGTGAAACCATGGGAGCCCATAGTTTCATTAAAACCATGTGAAAATGAGGGGAACACCTGGAACAATCTGGAATTTAGATTTTTCATTTTGGTCCCTTCCTAAGATAACTATGGCAGAATGTCAGTTTTGGTCCCTGAACTTCAGAAACATGCGTTTCGGCTCATTTTTGACACATTTAAGCCCCGTTAACCTCATTTCAAGGCTCTAAAATGAAGTTAAAGTATAGGGAACTCAAAAAATGTTCAAAAATATGTCGGATGTCGGTTCGTTTGGTCGTACGGTTGCGTTGTTCGGTTAATTACGACGGAAGTCGTAACGAACGCAAAAACGATCTAAATCAAGTGACGAATGGAATTTTCTTATGCCAAACACTAAAATAAAATAATTTAATGCTTACATAAATTTTTGGAAGTCCGGATATATTCAGAACGTAAGATATGCGCGAAAATGCAAACTTATGCACTTTTTGACGCTTTTAGTCCCTGAATGACCAAAAGTTTATTTTTGCGCACCAAACACCTCAAAGCCTATTTCTAAGCCATGTAAAGGATATTTAGGGCGTATTTAACTTATGATCAAGTTTCGAAAGGTTCGTTACTATACGAATCGGTATAGTTTTGCAGTTTGGCACAATTAGTCCCTGCGATCGAACAAACTTGATTTCAACACACCAAATCATCCAAAACTTATTTCTAAGTTATGTGGAGGTTATTTAAGGTATGTTAAGCCTATTTCACTATTCCGGGGTGTTTTTTGCATTAAACTGGTTATATTTACGCATTAATGCGCGTATAACCTTCCAGAAAGCGATTTAGAGCTTGAAATCGGACAAGAATTGATATGTGCAAAAGATACACATATTTTTACAAATCTCAAGTATGAAACACAATGTTTCATTGATTTGGTATTTGTTTGATGATTGAAGTGACACAGGTGTCACAGTCTCCCCTACTTTAGGAAATTTCGTCCCGAAATTTAATTTTAGGGGAACTTGTGAAGACAACTGTGATGGTTTCGCTTTCGAATGAATCCCTCGAACCCTAAGTAAAACTCTGGGCCATGTTAGGATTCTTAGCGAAATTGACAACTATCAAAGTGAAGTCCTTGTAGTAACAAAATATGGAGTTTCAAACTATGGACAGAAGAATGTTTCTCATGAAGACTTATCATAGGAAACTTGTGTGTGCTTGAAATCAGAATTGGGGAGTGTAAGATAAAATGACATTGGTAAAGGTCCAAGACTTCTCCCGTATCATTACTCTTGTCACTATAGGTCTTAACACATGACAAAACTTCTTGTGGTTTCTGTGCACTGAATTCCATAATTATGTAGGCCTCCATAATTACGTAATTCCTTGCACAGTCCGCACAGTTCATTTCATAATGCGTAAGGGAAAAAAAATCAATTGAATAAACATGAAGCATCTTGACTAGACCACCAAAGGATCTTTTTAACTAGAACAATGAACGGTCTTTTTAACTAGATCAACACATGATCTCCTTAACTAGACCGTCGTATGATCTCCTTAAATAGACCACTTAAGGGAGCTTTTCAATTATATCATCACATGATATTCCTAACCAGGTTTTCAAATCAATCTGTTTAACTAGACCACTCAAGGGGTCCAATTATAGAATAGTACTTTAAAACCCAAGGGACTTTACTACAACGTAGAAGTCCATTAAGGATTTAAGATAGTACTTTTGGATATCCTACTATGAATCCCTCATATAAGATATGGAAGATTTTATGAGGATTTGGATGGATCACACAAAACATATAAGAGAACATGTAAGCACATAATCACATAATTAGTTAACTTGATCTTTAATTTGTTATATTTGGACACGGATAATTAAAACACACCAGGAATCCAATCCGTGGATTTCATTTGGCACTTTAATCATTCTAAGAATCTATCGATAGAGATAGAAGGATCTTTAATAGGAGTTTGGCTTTGTTTCTTAAAAGAAACAAGCGTTAAAGGTTCTTGGGGAGATCACAAGTGATCATAATAATGACAGAACCACACGAGTAGTTTGTCTTTGTGTCGACATCATAAGGTTGCATCAAACATTCATACAATTGCATCAGTTAAAAATAAAAACGATGAATTTTTGTTTATATAACAACTGACTTGTCTTTAAATGTCAAAAGATAACAACCAGAGGAAATAACAAAACACTAGTTGTTCACTGCTGCATCATTGTTTACGTTTGCCTCATTGATGTTAAAAGCTCGTCCACGCGCTGGAGGTATGTTAACAAGTTTTGGGCAATTGTTTCTGTAGTGAGTAAGGTCACCACAGTTATAACATGACCCTGGTGGGAACCGTGCTTGAACAGCAGCAGGGTTTGCAGCAGCTTGATTTGCATAACAACAGACGTTGATCAAATGTCCCAACTGCCCACAGTGGGTACATTTGTGACACTGCTCCTGCTCCAGATGATGACGGTTGCACTTGTTGCACAAAGGTGCGGTACCAACATAGTTTTGCCTTTTACGAGGTTGTGCTGGCTGGTTTGGTGCAACCTACTTCTCTTGAGCAGTGATGGCGCAGTTTTGAGAAGCCTTACGCTTCTTCTTTTTGGATCCTTCAACCTGCTTTTCCTTTGGCTCAGATGGAGCAGTCTTGTCGGATGGTCTTGGGTCACCTTTTCGAAAAAGTTTTTTCTTCCTGATGTGGGATTCAGTTAAGGTGGCAGACAATTCAATGGCTTGTTTGACAGTAGTAGGGTTGCTGCCAGTAACAATATCCTGAATAGGTCAGGAAGACCATCAATATATTTCTCAATCGCCTTATCCACAGGTGTAACCATAGCAGGACATAGCAGGCTCAATTCCTCATAGCGGTCAGTATAGGCGCGATGCTCACCGCTGTCTTGCTTTAGGTCATCAAATTCCCTTTCTAAAGCCCTCAATTCATGACGAGGACAAAACTCCCTCATCATAAGAGCCCTAAGCTCAGCCCAAGTTTGTGCTAATGCGACCTCAGCACCACGGTCTCTCATAATTCCGTTCCATCATGTGAGAGCCCTCTTCTGAAACACACTGGATGGAAACTCGACTTTCCGATTGTCTGGACATTGAACATGACGAAATGTATTTTCGATGCTTTCGAACCACTGTAGGAGCCCAGTTGCTCCTTCAGAACCGCTAAACTTGAGGGGGTTAGCTGAATTGAAACTTTTGAAATTGCAGGGAGCATTCTGGTTGTTATTGGCTTGGTTCACTTGAGCTATAATGTTTGGGAGTGCGGCAGCCATGTGCTGTGCCAGAATATCTGCCATTTCGGCATTTGAGAGTGGATTTTCGCGTCGAGGAGGCATTCTAAAAAGGGAAATAGGAATGAAAACAAGTGAAAGGATTAGACAAAAAGAATGAGATGAGACAAAATTGATGAAAGCAAAGATGGCGGTCATTTGTTTGTTACTACAAAGCAACAAACGACACATGGTGATTAATCAAAGTAAATAGGTCAAAAATAATGCATCGCGAAGACATGCTCGCCTATAAGTGGATACTCACCCCAAGAGTTCCCAGGTAAGAGTGACTGGTCCGATACTGCGGATTTGTACGAACACTCTAGCCTTAGACAGAAAACTCAGGGTACAGGCATCCACCCTTCCAGTTTGCACGTGTTCACATTATTTAGACCAAACTTTGACGGGATTTTGAAAACTCAAAGGGTACAAAACCATATAATAAATCATCCTAGAACAGGTGATTAGTTTTCAAAGCGGGATAGAAATTTGTGTTCTTATTGTGGTTGTCACCTAAGAATAAGTGACGGTATTGTTTTAAAACTAAACACAAGATAACTTGTGTTAGGGTCCTAGGAAGGTTATAGTCTAGGTCAAAGCATTATTAATAACCATATTCTCTATAACCATTGGCTCTGATACCAACTTTTCTGTCACACCCCGACCACGTAAAACAACAAAACGTGACGGAAACGTCGAGGAGTGTTGTAACAGAATCATTGTTTCACAACCATGGAATAAATAATTTTGTTTTATTGAATAAATGAACTCATTGTTTAAATACAATCAAATAATTATAACTATTATCTTTCAAGTTTAAAGTCGTTAAGGCACGAGTCCATCCTAAGTGTAGCATATATCATCAGTCATCACAAAGCAGCACCTGAAACATGTGTAAAAATAGGTATGTCAGCATAAAAATGCCTGTGAGATACTTAAGTTTTATTGATTTAGGATTCATGACTTATAAGTTTAAAGAAAAGGTTTTAATAAAAATAGTCATGATCCTTGAAAAAGGTTTTCTTTTATAAATCATTTATAAGAAATTAGATGATATAGAATAATAATACATAGGAAATTAAATGAGTAAATAGAATAAGTTTGTATAAAATATATTGTTTTGAAAAACAATATTCTAATAAAAAGTTTCATAGTATATATAAAAATATAATTTGGTTTTATGAAAGTTGAATAAGTTATATACTAAAATATATTTTAGTTCCAAAACCATTAACCTAAGTGTACTAAATAACGCCACGGTATGTAATGCGATGAAAACACTTATATATAAGAAGTACCAGCGGTGTATCTACCATGTTTTCATCATATTACACCCGTCCCGTTATCTAAACACTAACCAAAAACCAGTCATTAAGTAAATAGTATATTAACCATACTTTAGTTGGTAACATAAATAAGTTTTCAGTAGTATATCAAAAGTATACTTTGGATTTATAAATAACATATTAAACTATGTTTTGGTTTGAAAATAACATATTAAAACTATGTTTTGGATTATGAAGATAACATATCAAACTATGTTTTAATGATTAACAAACTATATGTTGGTTTTTGTACAATATCCCATATGAGAGCATATCAAACTATACTTTTGAGAGTATAACTTAATATACAAAAATAATGTGATTTAAGAAATCATTCAGACCTAGTGTATCAAAATACACCTTTGAGACTATAGAAATACCAGAAAGGCAATCCCTATTTGGATGGAGCAACAAATTGGTTTCAGACATTCCATGACAACAGGAATGGGGTGTCAAATCCTATAACGCTATATCATACTATCAACCGGTCTGGTGAACAAAAAAAAGTACTATTCCAACAATTAATTTCATAATCTTTGAAAAATCAGTGTTTAAACCATAGATAGTCATTTAGTTTGTCAAAAGCTAAGTACTAACATGTATAATCAATTATACTTTGAAATCATGAAAATAACAGATAGGTACACATGCTTCACCCCAAAACATTTGAAAATAGTAAAAGAGGGGACTATGTACTCACTTGAGATTGCTTAGAAGTCCTAGGATAACCACCAAGCAAAGTTAGAGGAGCACGGAATCAAACGACACCTAATATTGATAACTACATAAATAAACCGGACCTAAATCGGGATATCGGATAGTATGAGGTCTCGTAAACCAAATGAGTGTGGGAACTCATGTGATATGGTTTAACGAGGCCTACATACTAAAATGAAACCTATCCTAAGTGCTTTCGACCCATTATGATCCATTAAGGTAGCTTACGCTACTTTAACGCGTCGCACGCGTAAAACGCGTTCGGTCCGCCTAACTAGTCCTATGACAAGTATTATATGCCTAAACATGTTTAATTATGTTGCATAATTATCTAAGTGACAAAATTTTGGGTTACATATGCTTAAATATCAATTATGCATAAAAGGGTATTTTGGTAATTTACCTAAGGCATATAAACTACCTATCATACAACTACTTAAACGAAGTGACCATAAGGTATAACCTCGGAAGGTTATTTCCTATACAACTATGGTCACTAAACATGTTTGGTCGGATCCTAATGATCGACCAAACGGGTCGGGTTCGAAAGTATAAGCGATTGTTTAGATCGCTTACCTTACGACCCTACATAAGCACTAATCTAAAAAGTGACGAGCTAAACATGCTAGAACATATTTAGTTAAGTTAGAAAACAGGTTTGGTATTAAAACAAACGGTTTTAATACCCTAGAGTAGTTTGGTTACAAAATACGCGAGAAAACGCATTTTGGCCGAAACTACGACTAGCCACTGAGCCTAGATAACGTAGTAATCAGTAGGTATAGTCACTAGGGACTATAACCATTGTGATTACGCTCACGTTATGAAGTTCAAACGAACTTCTCATTGACCATAAACTGGTCAATGCAGAAAGTCAAACGCAGTTTGACTTTAACGATAAAAACGAATGAAAAACGCGAAAGAATACTTACATAAGATCCCCGCAAGATTTGAACCCGATTCTCTCTCAGGTAGGAAGCATATACTTCCACTTAGAGAGCTTGAATCAGATTCAAATGTGAGGAATGAATGAAAACATGGTGGGTATTTATAGGAAATCTAGAACCGTTAGGATCGTTCATCGTAAAACGAGCTTCGATCTCATCCGTACACATGTGCCCATGGTTTTGTGAAACCATGGGAGCCCATATTTTCATTAAAACCATGTGAAAATGAGGGGAACATCTGGAAAAATCTGGAATTTAGATTTTTCATTTTGGTCCCTTCCTAAGATAACTATGGCAGAATGTCAGTTTTGGTCCCTGAACTTCAGAAACATGCGTTTCGGCTCATTTTTGACACGTTTAAGCCCCGTTAACCTCATTTCAAGGCTCTAAAATGAAGTTAAAGTATAGGGAACTCAAAACATGTTCAAAAATATGTCGGATGTCGGTTCGTTTGGTCGTACGGTTGCGTTGTTCGGTTAATTACGACGGAAGTCGTAACGAACGCAAAAACGATCCAAATCAAGCGACGAATGGAATTTTCTTATGCCAAACACTAAAATAAAATAATTTAACTCTTACATAAATTTTTGGAAGTCCGGATATATTCAGAACGTAATATATGCGCGAAAATGCAAACTTATGCACTTTTTGACGCTTTTAGTCCCTGAATGACCAAAAGTTTATTTTTGCGCACCAAACACCTCAAAGCCTATTTCTAAGCTATGTAAAGGATATTTAGGGCGTATTTAACTTATGATCAAGTTCTGAAAGGTTCGTTACTATACGAATCGGTATAGTTTTGCAGTTTGACACAATTAGTCCCTGCGATCGAACAAACTTGATTTCAACACACCAAACCATCCAAAACTTATTTCTAAGTTATGTGGAGGTTATTTAAGGTATGTTAAGCCTATTTCACTATTCCGGAGTGTTTGTTGCATTAAACTAGTTATATTTACGCATTAGTGCGCGTATAACCTTCCAGAAAGCGATTTAGAGCTTGAAATCGGACAAGAATTGATATGTGCAAACGATACACGTATTTTTACAAATCTCAAGTATGAAACACAATGTGTAGGATCGTGTGATGACCCGAACGAGTCGTTCAGAGGCTTTCTCCTTGGTTTCAGGTGCGGAATAACAAGAAACTAAGGTCGAAACAGCAGGCAACTCACTTTTAACTACTTGTTTATTGATTTCAAACGTTTACAGTTCAAATCTCGCACCGGCAGAACCTCGGTACGATTTTCACCAACCGTTACAATTGAGATCGCTCATCGGACTATTTATAGACATCTGGAACCGCCAATTGGGCTTCTGGAACCGCTTATTGGACTGTTCAAATAAGCGGTCCAACATGATGACACAAAAGCGGTCCAACCATGTCATATCAGCGGCCCAGAAACTGCTTTGCCGTTCGAGCGGTCCAAACATGTCCACTCGAGCGGTCCAAACCCTAATGGGCCTAATGAGCGATCCATTAACCTAAAACCTATACATTTTGACTATTTCTCATATTTCAAGCCCAGATCTAACGTTCTAAGACATTGACTCGATACAAGACGTAATCAGCAGATGTAGTGCACCAACAGACTCCCCCTCAGATGTTGATGGAGTCGACTATCGAGTCACAACAATGCTGTCTTCAATTCTTCAGTCTTGATCAGTCTTCGGGCTTCTCTCACTCTATCATTCTATTAATCTTCAGGAACTCAGCCTGGAATAATATCTTCTTCAGGAATTCCTTCCTGGAATCATATGCCTGGATCATTCTCTGGCTTTAACTTTCATCAGACTCCCCCTATCATCATGCTAGGATCTCTGTATGGAAATCGTTATCACCATTGAAATCAACTCCTGGCTTTCTCTGTTTAAGCTCTCCTCTGGTTCTGATGTATCTCCTGGCTATTCGTAGCAACAGGATCAGAAACCTGCAATACTCAAATACACTATCACAAAACAATACAATTTGTAATTCAATCTAATGAATTAACTAATCATATAAGAAAAATTATGAAGATCAAACTGTAGGTAACCATTCAACTTATTCATCAAGTTAATGAACCAAATTTGCATTTCAAATCTTCACAATTTAACATACTCTCTCAAACCACAAGTTCAACATGTTTAGCACTTGAAATGTCAAATATCAGTTCTTCACACTCTGTTGTCGAAAATCGTTTTGTAGTTTTCAAATATCAAACAAAAATACAATATTTTTGGATTTTTGAATTTTGAACAATACAGAAATGAACACTATTTTTGAGAGATTGTGCAAGAGGATCATATCGGTTTTTTTGAGACATATCACCAACACCGTTGATCTTGATTAATCAGCAAATGTTAAAAACAAATTTACTTCTGATTGTCAGTATTGTTGTCCACTTAAACCTCTACACAAATTTTCAATTGATTCAAGATACGTATTTAATGTATTAGCACTTAAACTTATTTGAGTGTCCCACCTCTTGAATATACTCCCGTATCCAGATCCCAATATTCTGATTTACAGGTAAGTATAACTACAAATGATATCTGTATATAAATTAGGGGAAAAATGCGAGAACTGAGGGATCTCAGGTCAGAACTTCCGTTCAGCAGAGAGATATCAGCTTCGACTTAGCAGTGGGTCCCCTTTAGAGGATCTTTTCAGCTACAACAACTGATCATCAATTTTATTGTCTAATCAGCTGAGGGCTTTATGCTATGTTTCAAGCATATGAAGAAAGTATTAGCCAGGGACTAGGTCAGAACTACCGTTCAGCAGAAGTCCCGGAATAATACCCCAGACATCAATTGAGTACAAGAACCTAGTATTCCAGAATAAGAAACCTTTCAAACGAGATTTCAGGGGTTACCTATATATCCAAGTAGTGTTCCCCACAAAATAAGTAAGTTTTGATTTTATGTTTATATCTCGAATACAATTTACTAACTGTGTGAAGCCTACTGACACATCATTAGTAAGACTTGTTTAAAAACAATTTTGTCTTTACAAATCTCTAGCATGCTGTGAAAGTCCACCGATGTACTATCATCTCCTCTTTTTGCAGCAAAACTCATTTTCATTTTTCAATTTTTTAAATTTTTCAAAATTTTAATACTCCCCCTAAAATCAAAATATGTTTCAATTTTGATTTTCCGAGGAAAAAATTGAAAACAAATACAAGAAACTTGACAACACAATGTGAATTACCTCAATTCACCATTCTCGTGCAAAAACAATCAGAACTCCCCCTCACAACAAACTATTTTCCCATAATAATTTCAAAACACTTAAGTTTGTTTCAATCAAAATGGTTTTTCCGGAAAAATTAGTTTGTGTTCAAACCATTTGTAGATTCGGGGTTATCTTATCATCTTGTTTTCTTCAAACATTTTAAAGATTTATCATTTCCAGTTTGATCATAAACCATCAGTAGAAAATCAAGTACAAATTAATGTCCCTGATTTACCACGTACGAGGCGAAAAATCACCAAAGTGAAATTTCTCAAGAAATGTGCCGATTCATGATCCACGATACCATCTTGGGATCTCCGGCAAGTCAGGTTTTTCTATTTAAACAATTTCACCCAAGCCTGACTGACCTTGGGTGATTTTGAATTCTTGCTCAACAATGGTGGAAAATTTGCATCATCCATTGCTAAACCTGAATTCTCCTTTTTTACCTCAACCAAAGGCTCCTCTGGTTTTACCGTACCAGAATCATTGCCTGAAGGTGGCTTGTCCGACTTTGATCTGTCAGATTCATCGCCGACCTTTTCCTTCTTCTTCTCTCTCTGTTCTGTCCTCAGATTTGTATCTGATGAATTCTTTTTGCTCGACTTTGCAGATGAAGAAGTAGATTCATCAGAACTATTAATCTGTTTGTCCGGTGAACCCGAGGACAAAATCTTCTCGAGATATTCTCTCGCTTTCTTCCTCTTCTTCCTCAGTCGGTCTTTCTGCCCCTGTGAAAGTTTAACTTTCGTCTCTAGAACTTTCGGTTGTTGAACTTTTGGTTCTCGAACTTTTAGTTCTTCGGGCTTGACCTTGACTGGAATTCCTGCCACTTTCTGAGACCTAACCCTTGATCTTCCCATTGATCTTCTCGGGCAATCTCGGGCAATATGACCTTTGATGTTGCAGTTATAGCACCTCCTGGTCTCATATCTCCAATATCGGCAGTTAACAGCAATGTGTCCATGATATCCACAACTATAACACATTCTGTTATCGTACCTATCACCATTTTTAGTCCAAATGCTCAGATCAAAGCATTGTTTGGCTTGGTGATACTCCTTCCTCACCTTTGCTGAATTTGACTTTAAAGCACTATGATCTGTCCTGCACCCAGCAATTTTTGAATTTTTAAGTTTTAAATCTTTTGATTTTTGATTGTGATTGGATGATTGAACTGATGAGATTTTTTCTCCATTTTTAATCTTTTGTTTCTGTTTTACAATCTTCTTCACAGATTTCTGCTTAGAGCATTCTCCCTTTTCAGTCGAGTGTAAAACAGTTTTCTGAAATTTTTCTTTTAACTTCAAAAATTTTTCCTTTTTCTTAATTTCAGCATCAGATTTTGTCTCAGATTCATCTGCTGAATAAAATTCCTCATTTTCACCATCAGTTTTCTCATCACAATCTTCAATCTTTTCACTTATCGGCATAGAATTGAGTGGTTTTGGACAGGGAAAACTCAAACTGTCAGATTTAGTCACAAAACCTTTCAATTTCTTCTCAAGTTCATCAATTTTGTTCCTCGAATTCTCAGCTTCACTTTCAAGCTGAGATATTCTCCCAAAATGAGACTTGATAGTTTTCTCATTCTCAATCTTCAAATTTTCAAGAACAGATTTTTCATTCATCAAAACTTTTATCTGTTCCTGAAATTTTGATTCATTCGCTTTTAGGTTTTTGTTTTCCAATTTTATCCAGAAATCTTCATTTTCAGATGATTTCTGTTTGTTTTCAAAAACCTTTTCATTTTCTTTTAAACCTTTGTTCTCTAATGTCAAACTGTTCACACTACCCAACAGTTTAACATTTTCGGCTTTCAGCTTCTCACAAATACTCTGAACTATAAGAATCTGTTTTTCAGCAGTATGCTTCTCGTGTTTCAACTTTTTGACTTCAGATGTCAAACTTTCTGCATCCTTCACAAGTTTGTCATTGACTGTCTTGAAGTTATGACACTTTGAACATACTGAAGCAGACCTTGACGATTCATTCTTCCCAGATTCTTTGACTTTTACTGCTTTTTCTTTCTTTTTCTTATCTTTGATCTCCATCTGTTCTTCAATCTTACCAATGAGTTGACAAATTGTCAATTGAGAAAATTCTCCTGAATGTTTCAACTTCAACAAATAATCTTCCCATTCTTCTTGAGGTAAAGCTTTGACAAATTTGTTGACCCATTCCTCTGATGCTTTGGTTAAACCAACTTCGGACATTGAATGAACAAGATGTATATATCTCTCTATTACACAACTTGTGCTTTCCCCTGGAAAACCTGAAAAAGAATCAAACTCTTTCGTTAGTACACTTCTTCTATCACATTCTTCTTGAGTCATGTTAAAGATATTGAACCCCATGATTTGATAACACGGTTTTCAAACACTGTGACGAATAAGCGAACCAAGTTTGTCCAAATGAGCGATCCAAATAAGCGATCCACCAAATGTCCGAATAAGCGATTCAGTATCGGTCCAGATAAGCGGTTCGAGAAGTTGTCCGGATAAGCGGGCCTGATCCAGTCGGATAAGCGGTTCAGACGTCCGAATAAGCGAGCCTGAACCGGTCGAATGAGCGGTTCAACCGTCCGGATGAGCGATCCAAATACGTACGAATAAGCGGTCCGACCAGAAGAGCGATCCTTGATTTGGTCCGGATAAGCGATTTCAGAGTAGTCCGATCGTATGAGCGGTTCCTGATTCGTCCGGATAAACGGTTCCTGACTATATTTTCGAGCGGTTCCAGAAATGACGTCAGCAAACACGAACCGCTTTTGAAGTAAAAATTCAATTTTAACCAAATTTAAACCGAATTAAGGTCTGAAACTTTCTAGGGTTTATCTCGATACTATTTCGCACAATCTGTGAAAAATTGAGCAAATTCCGACCGTGAAATCTACTCGAATCAGAAAAAGAAGGTGTAGAAGTAAGAAAAAGTGACTAAATCCAGCTGATTTCTGCAGAGAACCTCCTCCTGAGCTCTGATACCAATTGTAGGATCGTGTGATGACCCGAACGAGTCGTTCAGAGGCTTTCTCCTTGGTTTCAGGTGCGGAATAACAAGAAACTAAGGTCGAAACAGCAGGCAACTCACTTTTAACTACTTGTTTATTGATTTCAAACGTTTACAGTTCAAATCTCGCACCGGCAGAACCTCGGTACGATTTTCACCAACCGTTACAATTGAGATCGCTCATCGGACTATTTATAGACATCTGGAACCGCCAATTGGGCTCCTGGAACCGCTTATTGGACTGTTCAAATAAGCGGTCCAACATGATGACACAAAAGCGGTCCAACCATGTCATATCAGCGGCCCAGAAACTGCTTTGCCGTTCGAGCGGTCCAAACATGTCCACTCGAGCGGTCCAAACCCTAATGGGCCTAATGAGCGATCCATTAACCTAAAACCTATACATTTTGACTATTTCTCATATTTCAAGCCCAGATCTAACGTTCTAAGACATTGACTCGATACAAGACGTAATCAGCAGATGTAGTGCACCAACACAATGTTTCATTGATTTGGTATTTGTTTGATGATTGAAGTGACACATGTGTCACAGATGAAATCTAAGTCTGAAGTTTTTGAAAATATAGAAAGTTTTTACAACCGTGTTAAAACTTAATTTGAAGTAAATATCAAAGTTTTTAGAAGTGATAATGGATCTGAGTTCACTAATTCTCAAATGACTGCTTTTATTAAACAAAAAGGTATCATTCATCAAACATCTTGCACCTATACTCCACAACAAAATGGTATTGTGGAGAGGAAACATAGACACCTGTTGAATATTTTCCTAGCTTTGCTATTTCAATCCAATGTTCCCCTTAGGTTCTGGTCTGAATGTGTTCTTACAGCATCTTACTTAATTAACAGGCTTCCTTCTTCTGTGTTACATGGCTGTTCTCCTTATGAAAAATTGTTTGGTTTCAAACCTTCTCTTGATCACTTGAAAATCTTTGGTTGTCTTTGCTATTTTACTATTTTGAATAATCCTGATAAACTTGAAGAAAGAGCTGAAAAATGTGTTTTTATGGGATACTCTAATTTTAAAAAGGGATATAAGATGTGGAGTCTAGAACAGAAAAAAATCATCTTCTCCAGGGATGTTAGCTTCCATGAAACTACATCTCCTTTTAAAAATGAATCACACTCTGTTCTAGAAAGTCCAAATAACTTAAACCAATTAAACTTTTTTGATAACTTTGATTTTTAAGTGATTTAAATCCCAATGATGAAGATAAGGGCTCCACTGACTCAACTACCTTGACACAGCAACACGGTGATGAGGTTGGATCACCTGTTGATAGTGATACTCAGCAGTCATCAGGGACTGATGACATACCTAAGAGTAATGAGTCCTTAGGTAATGAAACTGGTCCTGTGAGAGCTGAGTCTAGTAGTGTTAATGACGAGTCAAACCTTCCTGAGGGTACCATTCCTACTAGAAGATCCTCTAGATCCTTGACTGGCCCTAAAAGATTTGATGACTTTATTGTTGGCAGTGCTAGATATAGCTATGATAAGTATGTCAATTATTCTAACTTGCCTAGTGATAATATCTATCTTGCTGCTAATATTAATAAAATAATTGAGCCTTCCACCTATAAAGATGCTATTAAAGATAAAAGGTTGATTGCTGCTATGAATGATGAACTGTCTGCTCTTTATAAAAACAACACTTGGGATATTGTTGACATGCCTAAAAATAAAAAACCCATTGGGTGCAAGTGGGTTTTCAAAGTTAAATACAAATCTACGGGTGAAGTTGATAGGTTTAAAGCAAGGCTTGTAGCAAAAGGGTTCAAACAACATGAGGGAATTGACTTTGAGGAAACTTTCTCTCCTGTTGTTAAGATGGTGACTGTTAGGTGTGTTATTAGCCTGTCAGTTCAAAATAATTGGCCGTTATATCAACTTGATGTTAACAATGCTTTCCTCTATGGTAATCTTAAGGAAGAAGTCTATATGACTTTACCTGATGGTTTGAATATTGAAAATCAAAATAAAGTCTGCAAACTGAATAAGTCCCTATATGGTCTGAAACAAGCTCCATGTATGTGGAATGAAAAACTTGTTCAAGTTTTAGTCAAAAATGGTTTTGTCCAATCCAAATACGAACACTCAATGTTCATTAAATCTGAAAAATCGACCTTCATTGTTCTCTTGGTTTATGTCGATGACATCGTTCTAACCGGGAACAATGAAGGTGAGATACAAAGGATCAAGAATCTTAATCTTCTGAAAAATGAATTTTTAATTAAGGACCTCGGGTTACTAAAGTTTTTTCTTGGTATTGAAGTGATTAAGGTAAATGAAGGTGTTTGCCTATCTCAAAGAAAATACTGTATGGACCTATTAAATGAATATGGGATGAGTGGAAGCAAACCTTCTAGTTGTCCCATAGAACAAAATCATGTATTGACAAACCTAACTATGAAAGAGTCACAAGCTGTCAATGTAACTCAATATCAAAAATTGATAGGCAAACTCATTTACCTATCACATACCAGACCTGATATTGCTTATTATGTTCATTATTTATCTCAGTTTATGCATAAGCCTACCGAGGCTCATACTCAAATCGCTTTCAAGGTATTAAGGTACCTAAAAGGTGCTCCTAGCACTGGGATCTTGTTATACATTTTATTTATTTTAACAATTTCCTTTTTTATCTTTGTTTGTGAGGTTTGGGCTATGTTTTGGACTGCTTCTTATTTGGGCTCCCTTCCTTCTTGCTGCTGGGTTTTTTGGCTGTTCCCTGGTGGGCTCGTGACAACTAGACATGAGTTGTCTAGGGTTTGAGGCCTATTTCTTTTGGTGATTCCAGAAGCTTTACACACACTCGAGCTCCTCATTTTTTCTTGTCTTCATCTTTTGTTCACTGCTCTTGTTCCCTATCCTCACAAGTACATTCGTGAGTCTAGGGTTTATCTTTACTTGTACAGTTCATCCGGTTGGAGATCTTTTTGTTCCTGTGTTTGTTTGTTAATCTGTGATGACAGATTTGCTCTGTCTTTGTATTTTGTGCTAAGATTCATAATAAAGCTATTTGATTCTTGAGTTCTGACACCCTTCCCAATTCTTCTTCTGGAGTAGGTGAAGTAAGTGTAGGTGGCTCGACGTTTCAAACCGTGAAACCGTACAAACCGGTCATCGATTTGACTTCACGGTCGGTTTTTTTCATCTAACTTTCGGTCGATCAGTTTCAACAATTTCAAATCGTAACGAACGGTTTACTTTGCGGTTTATACCGAAAAACCGACTGTCACTCGCAATGTCGATGGCGGAGACATGTTGTTTGCATGTGTGTTAAACGACTGAACTGTCAGTAAATAGATGATTTATATGGTATTAAAAAGACAAACAAAACAGCTGCTGGTAGTTATGCTAGATAGTATTAGGATTTTTTTCCCTACGTGCCAGAAAACGCCGTGATCGTGTGGGCGCGGTGTGGATGCCGTATGAGTCACGTAGTGAAGCAGTTGTTGAATGGTCACGGTGTAAACCTAACGTGTTCGAGTTTGAAGAAGACCAAGAAAACAATGTTGCGAAGGAGCTTGAGCCGATCGGAGCGGAACACGATGGTGAAAATAAGCAGCGTGTTCAGTTTCCGGCCGTTTTTATCGGCCGACGGATGTTCGGAGGGTTGGATCAGGTAATGGCGACGCATATCTCCGGTTAATTGATACCGGCGCTTAAAAAAGCCGGTGCCTTGTGGCTTTGATTATTATTTTGAGTTTCAGCTTGAGTTTATTAGAGTTCAGTTTGTTTATTTTTTATGTAATTAATTTGCTAAATGTTGATTTTCTTTGACATAATTGTTAGATGATGATGTTGGACGTTATGGATTGGGGCTTGTACATTTGGTTGAATATATGGTAATTATAAGTATTAATACAATGACAGGTTGGCAATGACGTCTATGGTATATATAGAAATGTATAGAGTACTAAAGTAAAATGTGGATTAAAACTAGGTGGAAAATTAACTTAAGTGTACATGGGTTTAGGCTATACCCATATTTTTTTAACTTGAAGTTAAAACTAAAGAAGTAGAACAAACATACATCGCTAATGCCAAGGTTATCCCACCGGTCAATAGGATCTTCTCTGAGATTAGGTTCGTATTCAGACAATCCAACCTTCAATCTTTTTATCCGGTTTCTGCTGGTGGTTCTGTAACTAATACAGAATGAAGTGGAACATATATTATGAGTTGAAAGTGTAATTCTGTTTGGAGAGTGGGTTTGCATAAAAACCCGCCGTTTTTATTTGGATGTTGACTGTGTGGTGTTTGGGGTTTTTTTTGGTTGGATATGGTTTCTTATATCAATATCAAGTCATATTGTGCCACGTATGTTTCGCCAATTCATATCATTAGCTTAAATTACATTTTTGTCCATCTAAGAATTGATCTCGTGTTTTAGAAATACAACTGTAAATGCGTCAATCTTGAGTCTAAATGACCTCGAAAGTTCAGGCTTAACCTGATTCTTTTACATCCTATATCTAGACTATGCTGAATTAATTATGAGTGATCAACGCGTCCAACCACCAACAACAATAACGAGAAACCAACCCGGGCTGCCCTGGGTTTGTAAGTTTGTTTATTCTCTGGAGTATTAAATTCTATTAAAACATAGGTATCAAGTTGTTTTTCCATATAGTATTTTGACTCATATGACTATTGTATTAAAATATAGATGTCAAGTTTTTTTCTTTTTCTTATAGTACTTAGACTCATATGACTACTGTAAAAGAAAAGTATATATCATGACGAGTACTTGAAAAGTTCTAATACCTGCTTCGCATGTTACTTAAGTACTTATCATTTTAAAACTTTTACTGTTTTTTGTATGTTTTTATTGTTTATGCCGTCTTTATGCTTGTGTAACATGTTGATTGATGGTATATTTGAACACTTATTAATCTATGCTCATATGTTCTCTTGCAGTAGCCTTCTTATCTTCAGCTTGCAAATATTACTGCTAATCAGGTGAGTCTTTTTTCTTGTATAGTTAAATTATGTTTTAGCCTTATGTTGATTTTTTTTCGGGTTTTGACGTGGTTCCTTATTATTTTAGAGGCTACATTATTTAGTGTATAAATGTCAGGTCATAAGAGGTTACGGTTGTCAAATGTCGGTTCAAACGTTGCTTCAACGTCTACTGAACCTCTTGGTTTACATTCCTACATGGAAGATGGTGATTGCCTACATGTTTGCAATTTTTGTGGTGCTTTATTTTGGTTGGAAGAGCGAGTTTCATGTAGGATGTTTACAGGTGGCTTTGGTTATAATCAATGTTGTAGAGGTGGTTTGGTAGCATTACCGTTCCCTAGAAGGCCGTTTACTTCTATTATACACTTGTACAAGCAAGCTGATTTTATGGCAAACATACGAGCATATAGTTCGATGTTTTCAATGACGTCATTTGGTGCGACAATAGACGATAACGTTAACCATGGTGGTGGACCTTATGTCTTTAAGATTTCCGGACAAATATATCACTGGATTGGTTCATTGTGCCCTCCAGATAGCGAAAGATCTAGGTTCTTGCAAATGTATATCTTTGATCCCGAGAATGAGATACCAAATAGACTTGCGTCTTTTCGAAATGAAAATAGCTCACCTTTATCTGCCAACACCGTGGCCTTAATTTCATCTGTGCTAGATAGTTGCAATGAGCTGGATAAATTATTTCGAAAAGATAGAGATCTTTGTTGTTCTGATGGTACACAAATGTATGGCATTTGTCTTTACGGGTCTCAGAATGAGCGTTGCTATGAAAAACCCTCGCCTGGCTGTATTGGGCAATTGTCACCGATGCTGATCCTGTATGCAGTTAGTTTGATATTGTCATACGTACCAAGGAAGGCACGACACAACGGATAAGCAAATTGATAAGTTTTACATGCCATTACAGTATCCCTTGCTAATGCCTTTTGGCGATAAATGTCACACCCTGGCCTTGCGGAAGCGTGGTTAATTTTGGTGTGACTTCTTAATACCATAGCTTAGTCATAACAAAGCTATATGAATTTAAAACATGCAAGATCATCCAATAAGTTTTGAAAACCAATTACAATACCATTGTTTTAACAGGAATACACCCTAACAACCATAATCTTGTTCAACAAACAAATAAAACATAAACACAGTTTAAGGACTGTGACTTGTCCAGGAAAGAGTCACATTCCCTAAACCCCGGATGACCTCGGAAACTAGTGCAGCGGGAAAACGTGCCATACCGTGCCAGATCCTTTAATTCCCTGAAATACATGTAAGTTGAAAAATCAACAATAATGTTGAGCGAGTTCATGTGTTTAGTATGTGCGCGCGAATAAACCTTTATAACCATTGTAAGCGTGAATATTTTGTAAACTCTGGTATGAAAGCAAATAAGGAAACATATCAGTTAATGTGCAACCACATGGTCCAACCTGCGGGCGCATGGGAGGGGATAGGGCAAGGTCACCACATGGTCCAACCTGCGGGCGCATGGGTGGTGTTACGACAAGGTCACCACATGGTCCAATCTGCGGGCGCATGGGTGGTATTAAGACAAGGTCACCACATGGTACAACCTGCGGGCGCATGGGTGGTGTTAAGACAAGGTCACCACATGGTCCAACCTGCGGGCGCATGGGTGGTGTTAAGACAAGGTCACCACATGGTCCAACCTTAGGGCGCATGGGTGGGGTTTTGTTATGCTCAAATAGGCCTATCACTTCTATCCCTCGATCGTACTACGAGGACTAATGTTCTTAAGGTTTCACCTACCCAAATCACATAACCTAACAGTTCCTTCCTCAGCTGACCATACCATGTAAGAAATATTCATAATCATAGTAACATGTATTTCACCCCCGCAGTTTAGAAAACTGAAAACAGTTAAGAGAAAAGGGGGACATGAACTCACAGTCGGTGGGTCTCTACCAAGTACTCCAAATCAGTCAGCTGTGCAACGACCTACATGTGCTAATTCTATTAGTCGGACGGCCGTGCCTTAGCTTTATAGTTTAAGTTTTTGGGAAATAGTTAGACAACTATTTCGGGTTTACTTTTCGTATGTACTTGGTAGTTAATCTCCTTCCCAAGGATGGGGGATTTAATACATGTGCGTTCGAATTACACCATTAAGTCTCACTTAATATATTCATTTCCAATTCCAAAATATAAATATTTTTCTCAAAAATATTATATTTTCATTTCACATGATATTTCCCCAAAGATAATACGTTGATAAAATATACGTTCATAATTATTTCCGTATAGTGCGTAAGTTACGTTTTAGCAATCGTGTGGTAATGGTAATTACCGGTGTAACTTATATAATTATCGTAGAGGCGTTCGTATTATTTTGGATCTGTTAACGTTCGTAAATATTATTTTTACTCTAAAAATAATATTTATGTATTTTCACAAAATAATCATAAACAGTGTGGTGAAAATATATTTACCGAATATATATTTATCACGTTTAGTTTTTGTGAAAAATCCCACCTCCGAATATTTGTAAATAAAGTCATGGCGAAATATATTTTGAAAACATGTCAAAAATAATTCTAACACTTGTAAATAATTCTAAGTGTTAGGTTTTAGGAAAATTTCGCCAGAGTTTCCCCTGAAACTGGAGGTGGCCACGCTTTCAAGCGTATCATTTTCTTTTACAAAATCATTTCAACAACTTCTTTATTCAATCAACAATTTTCGACACATCAAACTAGTCGACAAGAATATAAATTGCATAATCACATGAACTTGTAGTTTTTCCCGAAACTATGGTGTAGATCCCGTTATATTTTGTGGATCTTTATATAGAGTAGCTTAATCTCGTAAAAACCTCGTTTTTAGAATAAATCCATCTTTACAACTTCCCGTCATCTTTCACAAAGATTGTTATTTTGTCGAAACTTTCCATTTTACAAGTGTGTATACACTTGTGGTTTGTAAAAATCATACTTGTTAGTGTAATATCCGTCTTTTAGAAAACAATGATTTTCTTGACGCTTAGTTCTATGAAAATACCATTTGTACATACGTAGATCCGCTAGTTTCAAACACTATTTTACAAGTAAAAATACTTTTACACAAGTTCATGTTTCTCGTGTGGTAGAGTTTCACCTTTTAACCCTTGTCTCATTCAAAACAAGCTTATGTCAAGATCCATGATCTTAACCAAACCGGGTTAAATGGTGATCCGAGATACCACAACGTAGATCGGGTCTAGGTAACCACAAATTTAAGTTACTACAACTTTTACACAACTTATATGCTTTTAACCAACAATACTTGTAATTTTAGTAGACTTTAATGCTTCAAAATGCAAGATTCCGAGTTTTAATCACCATATATCTTATTAACCACCTTAGATTAGTTTGAGTACGAGTTTTAAGCATTATACCTCTAGCTCGAGGCTAGGGAAGAATCTATGCGAAAAAGAGGTGGATAAAAGCTAGGTAGAGAGGTCCTTCGCCTTCCGTTTGCTCCAAGGCTCCTAATGCGTGACCCGTAACACTTGAACAACCTTGGAATGTGGAAGTCAAGAGCCGAAAATGGTGGTGTGTTCAAGAGGGTGTTCGGCCGTGGGGTGTAGAGAAGGAAAGAGAGAGAGTTTGAATGGTTTAGTGATGTGAACAATCTCTTGTGTCATGGCTCCTTCTTATAGACAATTCTGAAGATAATTATCCAATGGTTCTGGTGTAGTTTAGATACCCAACATATTACATTAAAATAATCCATATAGTACCAAATATGTCCCCTTATAGTTGGGACGGTTAGGATGGGGGGGGGTCTCTAGTTCGATTCCAACTAGATGTTAAGTATTAGTTAGGTTAAACCAAGTTAGATTTAGGGGTTAACTTGGTTAGTGGTGTGTTGTGCTTTAATGCGGGTGTTAGGGTATTCAGGGACCCTAACTGGCTCAGAAAACGATCAATATTGTTACTGTCAATATTTTTATGTCCTGGGTATAGTCCGGTTGTTCGGTTGTATAGTAATCCGTTAAAGTGCTTAACAAAGCTTTTAAGTGTCGTAAATACCATTTTTAGTGACACAACTTATTCCCCAAAGTGTCAGGAATATTTTCCTCATGTTTTGGCACTTTACTAGTTAGCTAGAAGCTGATATGTTAATTAAAGTGCTGTGTTTTGTGCTTAGAGTACGTTTTAGGCACATCCAGTCATTATATCTTATTCTTAGAGACGCAGTTCTACAACCCTTGTATCCCTACACTCACTATGGGTGTAGTAAAATATTTCTGGCTCATACGGGCCTTAGAGGCAGTATCTGCCTGATGCTGGCTTTATCAGCATGTTCAATAGGTTATCCGTTCATAGTGCTACTGTGCTTTTGTGCATCATGTTTGTCACTAGAGTTCAGTATGTAAATAATGTAGTGACGATATGTAAAGTATGATGCAGATATGTGCAAGTATCAGAAGTCAAGTAGCAGTTCATCAGGAAATTCAGTTAAGCACAGTAATCAAGCAGTAATTAATTATTAATTAAGTCGTACGGATACCTGGTTTAGTGAGGGTTGTCACATTCTCCCCCCGTTAGAAAAATTTCGTCCCGAAATTTTAAGTTCTGCTTGTAGAAGCAGGGTTCTTAGGAAATAAGTGGGGGTATTTCTCTTTCAATCGGTCCTCACGCTCCCAGGTGGACTCAGGACCATGGCGGGCATTCCAACGAACTTTGACGAGCCTGACACTGCTCCGGCGGGTCTTGTTCACTTTCCAATCCGTGACCTCAACGGGTTCTTCAACGAAGTGGAGCGTGTCGTCAACATGAATTTCGTCGGTAGGAATGAAACGGTATCTTGTGTTGGACTTTTTCTTCAGATTGGATACATGAAATGTATCGTGAACACCATTCAGTTCGGCAGGTAGGTCCAACTTGTATGCTACGGTCCCAATTCTTTCCAAAATTCTGAATGGACCAATATATCGCGGATTCAACTTCCCACGCTTCCCAAAGCTTGCCACACCCTTCCAGGGTGATACCTTTAACAAAACCATATCACCTACCTCAACTCTATAGGTTTCCTATTTCGATCCGCGTAGGCTTTCTGACGGTCACGAGACGCTCTGATGCGATCTCAGATCTGTGCAATCTTATCAGTGGTTTCCTGGACTACATCAGGACCAACCAACTGTCTATCACCAGAGTCAGACCAACAGAGCGGTGATCTGCATTTGCGCCCATATAAAGCTTCGAAAGGCGCGACACCAATACTGGTGTGATAGCTGTTGTTGTAAGAAAACTCAACCAGAGGCAAATGCTTATCCTAGCTACCGCCCAAATCCATAACACATGCTCTCAGCATGTCCTCTAACGTCTGAATCGTCCGCTCGCTTTGACCGTCGGTCTGCGGGTGAAAAGCGGTGCTCATATTCAACTTCGAGCCAAAAGTTTCCTGGAAGGATTGCCAAATCCTTGACACGAACCTTCCATCTCTATCTGAGATGATAGAGAGAGGTACTCCATGGCGTGTAACAATCTCTCTCATGTAAATTTCAGCCAATTTGCTCGTATTATCCTTTTCTCGGATAGGCAGGAAGTGCGCTGACTTCGTTAATCGATCCACTATCACCCAGATAGTGTCATGGCCTCTTAGCGTTCTTGGCAACTTTGTAACGAAATCCATGGAGATTTGTTCCCACTTCCATTTGGGAATCTCTGGTTGTTGCAGAAGTCCTGAAGGCTTCTGGTATTCCGCTTTTACCTTAGCGCAAGTTAAACATTTGCTCACATAAACAGCCACGTCGCCTTTAATCCTAGGCCACCAATAATAATCTTTAAGATCCTGGTACATCTTATCCGCTCCAGGGTGGATAGAGTACCGTGACTTGTGAGCTTCATCGAAAATAACCTTCCTTAAACCTCCAAACAAAGGAACCCAAATCCTTTTCTCAAAACACAACGTTCCTTCCCTGTTTGGTACCAATAACTTCTCCATCCCACGGAGATATTCCTCTGCAAGGTTTCTCTCCTTGAGAGTTTCTTGCTGCACTGTACGAATGCGTAAGGAAAGATCGGTCTGAATAATCATCTCCAAAGCCCTAACCCTTATGGGCTTGATCC
This sequence comes from Helianthus annuus, assembly GCF_002127325.2. NCBI lineage: Eukaryota > Viridiplantae > Streptophyta > Magnoliopsida > Asterales > Asteraceae > Helianthus > Helianthus annuus. The sequence continues at coordinate 102,546,347 of NC_035444.2, read as the reverse complement.
TCTCCTTTCGACTTAGGGCATCGGCGACCACATTCGCCTTCCCTGGATGATACTTTATCTCGCAGTCGTAGTCATTCAACAGCTCTACCCATCGTCTTTGCCTCATATTCAACTCCTTCTGGTTGAATATATGCTGGAGGCTCTTGTGATCTGTGAAGATTGTACACTTCGTACCATAAAGGTAGTGTCTCCAGATCTTCAGTGCAAATATCACTGCGCCTAGCACCAAATCATGTGTGGTATAGTTATCTTCGTGTACTTTCAATTGGCGTGATGCGTAGGCAGTAACCTTTTGGCGTTGCATCAACATACAGCCCAATCCTTGACGCGAAGCATCACAGTATACCACGAAATCATCTGTACCCTCCGGCAGTGCTAAGTTTGACGCATTGCAGAGCTTATCCTTCAATATCTAGAACGCTTCTTCCTGTTTGATTTCCCAATCAAACTTCTTATCTTTCTGCGTGAGGAGCGTCAATGGTTGAGCGATCTTAGAAAAATCCTCAATGAACCCTTGATAGTAGCCAGCCAAACCCAAGAATTGTCGAATCTTGGTTGGCGTCTTTGGCGTTTCCCAATTCTTAATCGCTTCGATCTTGGTGGGATCCACGTGGATTCCATCTCCATTTACCACGTGCCCAAAGAATTGGACTTCGTGTAGCCAAAACTCGCACTTAGAGGATTTGGCATACAGCTGCTCTTTCTTTAGCAGTTCCAAAATAGCTCTTAGATGCTGTTCGTGCTCAGCCTTTGTTCTTGAATAAATCAAGATGTCGTTGATAACACAATCATGAACTTGTCCAAGTACGGCTTACAAACTCGATTCATCAAATCTATGAACACTGCAGGTGCGTTTGTCAAACCAAATGGCATAACCAAAAACTCGTAGTGCCCATAACGAGTTCTGAAGGCTGTCTTTGGGATACTCTCCTCCTGTATCCTTAACTGGTGGTAACCAGATCGCAAATCGATCTTCGAATAGAAGCTTGAACCTTGCAGTTGATCAAACAGATCATCAATTCTTGGCAGAGGGTATCTATTCTTGATCGTCAGCCTGTTCAGCTTCCGGTAGATGATGTTTATTTGAAAATCATCATCCTTCTTTTTGACGAGTGGTAAAGGGGTTACCCCAAAAGGGAATTTTGGTCTGTTATCTTCCTTCTCTATCCATTGCTAAAACTTCTCTGTCAATCCTTGCATCTCCGAAAATGTAAGTCGCTACGATGCATTGACTACGGGTGCAGTACCTGGAATTAAATTGACGCGGGATTCGACTAGTCGTTGAGGAGACGATTCCGGCAAGTCTTCGAGGAAGACTTCGGGGTATTCTCCAATCACAGGGATATCTTCGGGTATTGGTTCTTCGGCTTCTTTTTCCACGACGTGAGCCAAGAATGCAACACATCCTTTGTGCGAAAATTTATGTGTCTTCTTTGCCTGATAACCCGTAGGAGCGTACCCTGCTCCATGAATCACAATCATTTCTCCGTTCGTCGTCGGGGTGCGGATGACAATCTCCGCTGGGTTGTTCGACAACCAGTCCGTCCCAATTATCACATCGAAGCTTCCGTTAGGCTTGTTCTATCGAGAACCGGGCATCTAGGTTACTTGCTACTAAAACAACTATATTTTCTGAGGCTAAAATTTGACAATACTGTCAAATAGAGCGTAACATTGACTATTATGAGACGTACCGATATCCACGCTTGGATTCTATCCCCGTTGTTGAGCTTTCATCCACGTGTCTGAGTGTTCTTAGGGCAATACTTCCTGAAATGCCCCTTATCACCGCAATTAAAACATGCTTGGCCACAGCCTTGATCGTCACCATCCCTGCCTTGGTAGTTGTCGTCGTTATTTCCTTCGCGATTTCCGTTACCATCTTGACCTCTATTTCCATGTTCAGTACCTTGCCGACATGTTTCCTTGACATGTCCTACCTTGCCACAGTTACCACATTTTCCATATCTACACCGCCCGTTATGGTGGCGTCGACAGTTGTCTCACTTTGGTAGGATACCCGTGTACTCTTTTCTCTTTTTGGCCTTGTCGTCGCTACTCGATTGGGTACCTTGTTTGAAATTCGCCAACTTCCTCTTGTTGTCCCCAGATGACTCTACATGAGTCTCCTTCTTCTCTTCAGAGGCTGAAAATTTGTTCATCCTGATTGCCTCTTCCGTCAGGGCAACACTTAGATTGATGGCCTCAGAGATTGTGGCAGGCTTTGATGTCGTTACCATGCTCATGATTTGGGGTGCCAATCCCCAAATAAAACACTTAATCCTTTTAAACTCCGGATCTACCATGTAAGGAACGATACGCGATAGAACTTGGAACTTCTCCACATACTCAGCTATTTTTGGACCTTCCATCTTCAAGTTCCAGAACTCAGTTTCTACCTTCTGGCTTTCTGTTCTCGAACAGTACTTTTTATGCATTAGCTCTTTCAGCTCGTCCCATGATAGAGCATACGCAGCAGCCTCGCCCATGGTCTGAACCTGAAGTTTCCACCATGACAGAGCCCCATCTCGGAACAACCCGGAAATGTACGTGACCTGATCTCTTGGGGCGCATTTGCTCGCACGCAAAACAGTGTCCGTCTTCTCAATCCAGCGTACGAAGGCTATGGCACCCCCAGTGCCATCGAAATGTAGGGGCTGGCAGCCTAAGAACTGCTTGTAGGTGCAGCCGTTGGGTGGGTTACTTCCTGAGGTACCTCCGTTGCGCTCGGAGTGATGGGCCTCGTATTGTGCGATGACTGCAGCAATGATTCCCTGAAGTTCCGCCTCGTTGGTGAGTATGCGTACATCCCGTCTTGGAGGCATCTTCTAAATGATGATCGTATGGGTCAGGTCATAGTAAGTAAAGTGTACGTAAGTATACAACAATATCAACATATAACATCCCATGTTATAAACAAATCAATCACATAACATCTCATGTTATAGAACATAAACAATAGATTACTGCGATTGCATTGCCACGAATCGAGAGCAGAATGTAAGGTTTACAGGTACCCAACTGTATCATACAACATCAATGACTTAGTAGGTGACGACCCTTGGCAAGTCGTGCGGTCGCTGGACAGGTTCAGGAATCTCTGGTTCGTCCATTTTCAAATTCCAGGACTTCATCTCAAACTTCTGTTATTCCAATCTTAGAACCATATTTCTCCTTAATCATTTCCTTGAGCTCGTCCCAGCTCAGTGTATAAGCAGCATCTGTACCAAGGGTCTGAATCTGAAGATCCTATCATGAAAGTGTGCCATCTAGAAATGACCCCGAGGTAAAGGTAACACTCTGTTGGGGTGAACAGTTAGTCATTCTTAGAATGGAGTCAATCTTTTCGGACCAACGAACATTTGCAATGGCGCTTACTGTCTCGTCGAAGTTCAAAGGCTTGCAGTTCAGGAACTGCTTATAGGTGCGGTCAGTTTGGGGGGGGGGGGTTACTCCCAGTAATGCCATCGCTACGCTTAGTGCGGAGTGCTTCATGTCATGCATTTGTCTGTGAGATGCGTTTTTGCTGCTCGGCTTCTATCCTTGGCAACATACTGGTGTTTGTGTCACGCCTGGGTGACATTCTCTTCTGCCGAAATGGCATGAAGTGGGTTAGACAACTTCCCAATTGTCTATGAGATACATAGCACCATAAGCCATCATGTACTCACCTAATTTTACACGTAAATATACTCAATGCATGAGTGGGGAAGTAAATTTCTGAGCCTTCACATAGGCTTGCCAATTTGGATTGCTGCTTGTAATAGAATGAACTCGAGGCTACATCACCTTGCCTTGGTCACTCGTGTTTTAGATATTTCCTGCTACATTGGTTTTCATTAGCTTGACCCGCAGAGTCCACCAGGATTTCTGTGCACTACAAGTCGTTATTACGTGGGCCCCCGTAATAATAAATTGTCTTGCACAGTTACCCCAAATTCTCTCTCGTCCAAGCAGATGATCAATCAAGGAGCAATAGCAGGTGCATCGGTCATGAACAGGGTCATGCTCTAATGCGGGGTTAGGAGCAACGCCTGGCTCAGGGGCCACGGCTGGCTCCGGATCAACAAACTCCATCTCAAAATCAGCTGGATCAACCATCACAGGGGGTTACAGGATCCTTCAAGGGCTGGCCTAAGCGTATGACTCAAGGTCATGGTCTGGATCAAAACCAGATGGAAGAACAGGATCACCCTCAATACTGTGATCAAACTCAAAGCTATGTGCGGGAACCGGTGCAGCCGATGATGCCGTATCAGGGTTAGCGTTGTGTGAATGATGCTGCACTCCCTGTATATGCGAAAATGCGGATGTCAGCAACTCAAATGAGTCTGGGACAGGGGAATGGGCATGAGTTTCCCCTGCAGGAGCGTCCACAAGCAGTAGGCTAATACCAGCAGCAATAGGGCCTCGCCCTCGAATGGGTCCTCCTCTAGTAGATCGTTATCGTCGTCAGAGGCTACGTCGGGGGCATATCAACAATGGGATAAACGGCAAGGGGGCACAGGAGCAGGGATCACCGCGAGTGGCAAATTCCCAACAAGATGGCCATCAGTAGGCTCTGCTACGACTTTAGGCAGCGCAAAGGGCTGAATGTCGTCATTGTCTGTGCCGGTAGTATCGGAAATGTGCACCTCGTGCTTCGATGTACTATGTCGTCTGATGCTATGGCCATGGGATTCGTAGTGTCCATCTTTCTTGTACATGATGAAAGCATGACATTTGTAACATAAACACATATACGTATAACAATCAATCACATCCACATATAAACATGTTAGTCAGCAATAAGCAATCAAATAATTCTCCTAGTCCCACTAGCCTCCCAGCCTCCCAGACTGATATTCCTAGTCCCACTAGCCAAATTTCTCCCAGCCTCCAAAGCTGACATTCCTAGTCCCACTAGCCAAATTCCTCCCAGTCTCTCAGACTGACATTCCTAGTCCCACTAGCCAAATTCCTCCCAGTCTCTCAGACTGACATTCCTAGTCCCACTAGCCAAATTCCTCCCAGTCTCTAAGACTGCTCTATCATCCACCTCGACCTCCTAGATCGAGCCTCGGCCTCCACGACCGAGCCTCAGCCTTCATGACTGAGCCTACTCTTCCTAGTCTCACTAGCCATCTACCTCGATCTCTAAGATCGAGCCTCGGCCTCCAAGACCGAGCCTCAGCCTCCAAGACTGAGCCTAAAATAATAAAATGTGCTCAACATGTGTTTGTAAAAACGTTTTGGATCTGGACTTAAGTGGTATGCAGTAAAAATGTTTTCGTGAGAGCCCTAGTGATCATAGTCTAGACTCGAGAAAGAATCCTAGTTCGCTATGATCAGAGCTCTGATACCAAGCTGTCACACCCTGGCCTTGCGGAAGCGTGGTTAATTTTGGTGTGACTTCTTAATACCATAGCTTAGTCATAACAAAGCTATATGAATTTAAAACATGCAAGATCATCCATTAAGTGTTGAAAACCAATTACAATACCATTGTTTTAACAAGAATACACCCTAACAACCATAATCTTGTTCAACAAACAAATAAAACATAAACACAGTTTAAGGACTGTGACTTGTCCAGGAAAGAGTCACATTCCCTAAACCCCGGATGACCTCGGAAACTAGTGCAGCGGGAAAACGTGCCATACCGTGCCAGATCCTTTAATTCCCTGAAATACATGTAAGTTGAAAAATCAACAATAATGTTGAGCGAGTTCATGTGTTTAGTATGTGCGCGCGAATAAACCTTTATAACCATTGTAAGCGTGAATATTTTGTAAACTCTGGTATGAAAGCAAATAAGGAAACATATCAGTTAATGTGCAACCACATGGTCCAACCTGCGGGCGCATGGGAGGGGATAGGGCAAGGTCACCACATGGTCCAACCTGCGGGCGCATGGGTGGTGTTACGACAAGGTCACCACATGGTCCAACCTGCGGGCGCATGGGTGGTGTTAAGACAAGGTCACCACATGGTCCAACCTGCGGGCGCATGGGTGGTGTTAAGACAAGGTCACCACATGGTCCAACCTGCGGGCGCATGGGTGGGGTTTTGTTATGCTCAAATAGGCCTATCACTTCTATCCCTCGATCGTACTACGAGGACTAATGTTCTTAAGGTTTCACCTACCCAAATCACATAACCTAACAGTTCCTTCCTCAGCTGACCATACCATGTAAGAAATATTCATAATCATAGTAACATGTATTTCACCCCCGCAGTTTAGAAAACTGAAAACAGTTAAGAGAAAAGGGGGACATGAACTCACAGTCGGTGCGTCTCTACCAAGTACTCCAAATCAGTCAGCTGTGCAACGACCTACATGTGCTAATTCTATTAGTCGGACGGCCGTGCCTTAGCTTTATAGTTTAAGTTTTTGGGAAATAGTTAGACAACTATTTCGGGTTTACTTTTCGTATGTACTTGGTAGTTAATCTCCTTCCCAAGGATGGGGGATTTAATACACGTGCGTTCGAATTACACCATTAAGTCTCACTTAATATATTCATTTCCAATTCCAAAATATAAATATTTTTCTCAAAAATATTATATTTTCATTTCACATGATATTTCCCCAAAGATAATACGTTGATAAAATATACGTTCATAATTATTTCCGTATAGTGCGTAAGTTACGTTTTAGCAATCGTGTGGTAATGGTAATTACCGGTGTAACTTATATAATTATCGTAGAGGCGTTCGTATTATTTTGGATCTGTTAACGTTCGTAAATATTATTTTTACTCTAAAAATAATATTTATGTATTTTCACAAAATAATCATAAACAGTGTGGTGAAAATATATTTACCGAATATATATTTATCACATTTAGTTTTTGTGAAAACTCCCACCTCCGAATATTTGTAAATAAAGTCATGGCGAAATATATTTTGAAAACATGTCAAAAATAATTCTAACACTTGTAAATAATTCTAAGTGTTAGGTTTTAGGAAAATTTCGCCAGAGTTTCCCCTGAAACTGGAGGTGGCCACGCTTTCAAGCGTATCATTTTCTTTTACAAAATCATTTCAACAACTTCTTTATTCAATCAACAATTTCCGACACATCAAACTAGTCGACAAGAATATAAATTGCATAATCACATGAACTTGTAGTTTTTCCCGAAACTATGGTGTAGATCCCGTTATATTTTGTGGATCTTTATATAGAGTAGCTTAATCTTGTAAAAACCTCGTTTTTAGAATAAATCCATCTTTACAACTTCCCGTCATCTTTCACAAAGATTGTTATTTTGTCGAAACTTTCCATTTCACAAGTGTGTATACACTTGTGGTTTGTAAAAATCATACTTGTTAGTGTAATATCCGTCTTTTAGAAAACAATGATTTTCTTGACGCTTGGTTCTATGAAAATACCATTTATACATACGTAGATCCGCTAGTTTCAAACACTATTTTACAAGTAAAAATACTTTTACACAAGTTCATGTTTCTCGTGTGGTAGAGTTTCACCTTTTAACCCTTGTCTCATTCAAAACAAGCTTATGTCAAGATCCATGATCTTAACCAAACCGGGTTAAATGGTGATCCGAGATACCACAACGTAGATCGGGTCTAGGTAACCACAAATTTCAGTTACTACAACTTTTACACAACTTATATGCTTTTAACCAACAATACTTGTAATTTTAGTAGACTTTAATGCTTCAAATTGCAAGATTCCGAGTTTTAACCACCATATATCTTATTAACCACCTTAGATTAGTTCGAGTACGAGTTTTAAGCATTATACCTCTAGCTCGAGGCTAGGGAAGAATCTATGTGAAACAGAGGTGGATAAAAGCTAGGTAGAGAGGTCCTTCGCCTTCCGTTTGCTCCAAGGCTCCTAATGCGTGACCCGTAACACTTGAACAACCTTGGAATGTGGAAGTCAAGAGCCAAAAATGGTGGTGTGTTCAAGAGGGTGTTCGGCCGTGGGGTGTAGAGAAGGAAAGAGAGAGAGTTTGAATGGTTTAGTGATGTGAACAATCTCTTGTGTCATGGCTCCTTCTCATAGACAATTCTAAAGATAATTATCCAATGGTTCTAGTGTAGTTTAGATACCCAACATATTACATTAAAATAATCCATTTAGTACCAAGTATGTCCCCTTATAGTTGGGACGGTTAGGATGGGGGGGGTCTCTAGTTCGATTCCAACTAGATGTTAAGTATTAGTTAGGTTAAACCAAGTTAGATTTAGGGGTTAACTTGGTTAGTGGTGTGTTGTGCTTTAATGCGGGTGTTAGGGTATTCAGGGACCCTAACTGGCTCAGAAAAAGATCAATATTGTTACTGTCAATATTTTTATGTCCCGGGTATAGTCCGGTTGTTCGGTTGGATAGTAATCCGTTAAAGTGCTTAACAAAGCTTTTATGTGTCGTAAATACAATTTTTAGTGACACAACTTATTCCCCAAAGTGTCAGGAATATTTTCCTCATGTTTTGGCACTTTACTAGTTAGCCAGAAGCTGATATGTTAATTAAAGTGCTGTGTTTTGTGCTTAGAGTACGTTTTAGGCACATCCAGTCATTATATCTTATTCTTAGAGACGCAGTTCTACAACCCTTGTATCCCTACACTCACTATGGGTGTAGTAAAATATTTCTGGCTCATACGGGCCTTAGAGGCAGTATCTGCCTGATGCTGGCTTTATCAGCATGTTCAATAGGTTATTCGTTCATAGTGCTACTGTGCTTTTGTGCATCATGTTTGTCACTAGAGTTCAGTATGTAAATAATGTAGTGACGATATGTAAAGTATGATGCAGATATGTGCAAGTATCAGAAGTCAAGTAGCAGTTCATCAGGAAATTCAGTTAAGCACAGTAATCAAGCAGTAATTAATTATTAATTAAGTCGTACGGATACCTGGTTTAGTGAGGGTTGTCACAATAAAGGTTGGTCTCCTGAGTTATTGCTTAGGACAACTGATGGCTCACGTAAGAAGATACTGTGAATAAGTACTACAGCTATTTGTTGCATGACCGTGCCAGTGTGTATACCTTGCTGTTACGAGGAGGTAGACTATTTCAATAGTTTCTTGTGGATGCGTACGTATGTATAGAGGGAGAACGCCTAGATTATGTCAGACGAAACCAAAATGATTTATGGTCTGAGTTTTTACAAGGCATTCATGATGCCATTCAGCGGGGAGACAATGAAGGGCGTGCCGTTGGAAAACGTACCTTTTTGTCGTCATCTTTTGTTGGGGGACCACGTTATATGTATAAGCATTATCAAGATGTTGTAGCCATTTGTCGTGTTCATGGAAATCTGCAGTATTTCATTACATTTACTTGTAATGTAAAATGGCCATAAATACAAAGATATTTGTCTCAATACCCTGTTTTGAAAGCTCAAGATCGTCCTGATATCATTGCAAGGGTTTTCCAGCTAAAAGTCAAGTTGTTAATTAGATACTTAAAGATGTCTAGGCCTTTTGGTGAGGTTGTTGCAGGTATTTTCGTCTTTGTCTACAATTTGTTGTTGTAAGGTTTCGCTTCAATATTTTAATGGCATTGTGTTCTTTTCCAATGATTTTGCAGATCTATATACCATAGAATTTCAAAAGAGAGGTCTACCGCATTGTCATCTTTTGTTAAGGGTTTTTGATATTGATAAGATACAGGATGCAAGTCAAATTGATGAGTTCATTTGTGCCGAGATTCCAGATCCTGTTAGTGATCCATACTTGCATCGAGTTTTGACCGAGCTTATGATGCATGGGCCTTGTGGAAGTGTTAGACCAAATTCGCCTTGTATGGTTTCTAGGACATGCTCCAAGAATTTTCCAAAAGCAAACCAAGATCATACTTCATTTGATGATAAGGGTTATGCTCATTGTAAAAGATGCGCAGATGGACCTTCGGTTAATAAGAATGGTGTTCATCTTGACAATCGTTATGTGGTCCCTTACAATCCATTTTTATGCAAACGTTTTATGGCACACATCAATGTTGAGTATTACGGCTGGAATATGCTTATTAAGTATCTCTTCAAGTACATATCAAAAGGTGCAGACCGTCTCTATTACAAGGTTACATGAACACCTATAGATGTTCCTGGCAACCACCACAATGATACCACCAATGTTGACGAGATTCAAAACTACCTGGATGGACGTTTTATATGTCCTCATGAGGCTGCCTGGCGGATCTTCTACTTTTACATACATGATAGAAATCCAGCAGTCCAGGTTCTTTCCGTCCATCTTGAGAATATGCAGAACATAACATTTCGTGACAAAGATGTTCTTGATAATGTAGCGTCGAACGAGTTTACCAAAAGAACTACATTGACTGAGTGGCTTGCTAACAATCTGTTTGATGCTTCTGGGAGGCACCTGCGATATGTCGACTACCTTAAAGAATACAGATGGGACTTGACATCAAAGTGTTGGATACGACATTCAACAAACAAGACGCCGTCCATTGGACGCTTGATATACATTCATCCATCGTGTGGTAAAGCATTTTTTTACGTATGTTGTTGGGCCATCAGAAAGGTTGCCGATCTTACAATGACATTAGGACTGTTAATGGCCATCTTTGTATTACCTATCGAGATGCATGCGAGCAAATGGGATCGATTGGTGATGACAGAGAATGGTCATCCACTTTTGAAGAAGCTTCATGTTGGGCAACAACTTCTGAGTTACGATCTTATTTGTTAAAATTCTGTTGTACTGCAACATTTCAAACCCAGTTCAACTTTGGAATGATCACTGGCATAAGATGGCTGACGATGGATAAAGAAACATTGGCTTAAATAACGATGATGACATGATGCAATTTGTTTTGTATGAACTTGAATTATTGTTATGGTCTGAGACCTCAGGTTCATTGTTGCTTAATTTTGGATTGCCAATGCCTAACTCAGGAATGTTGGAACGTTTGACAAACAACTTGTTAATGGAGGAGAAGAATTATGATAGGCAGGCTCTTTCAACTGAACATGAATGTTGTGTGAATAAGTTAAATGTTGAGAAAAAGTTGGTATATGATCATGTCGTTTCTGGGATTGCATCTGATGATCAAATGCTTACATTTGTGTATGGTCATGGTGGCACTGGTAAAACTTTATTATGGACAACAATTCTTGCTGCTTTACGTTCAACTGGAAAGGTAGTTTTAGATGTTGCGTCTTCAGGAATTGCGTCATTGCTTTTGCCATCTGGTAGAACTGCCCACTCGCGTTTTAAAATTCCTTTAGATTTGACAAACGAATAAGTTTGTAATATTAAGAAAGGCTCACATCTTGCTGTGCTTTTGAATGAGGCATGTCTGATAGTTTGGGATGAAGCACCAATGAATGATAGGAGATGCTATGAGGCACTTGACAGAGCACTCAAGGATCTCTCATATAACATGGAAAAACCTTTCAGTGGTAAATCATTATTGCTAGGTGGTGACTTTAGGCAAACCTTACCGGTTATACCCAGATCAACCAAATCATCCCTATTGTCTTACACGTTGCCAAGGTCTTACCTTTGGCACTACTTCAAAGTTTTTAAGCTGATAGAAAACATGTGTCTTCATAGGCCAGGCCTTTCAACCGAAAGACAACAACAAATTTCGGCCTTTTCGTCATGGTTGGTTGCTATCAGAGATGGTAACATAGGTGAACTGGACATCAAGGATGCGATAAATACCAAATTCCTACGTATACCACCTCACTATCTGATATTACATAATGAAAATGCGCTGGCAGATCTTATACGTTTCATATATTATGTGTGCTAAACAGGCTATTAAAATTAACTAAATTAGACTCTCTAAGCTAGACACTAAAAAGCTTTAAATCTAGACTCGACCTAAACCACACAATCGGCAAGTGTACCGATCACTGTAGTATGACCTAAGGAAGTCCGGATATCGAACCACGAGACTCTATTAATCACGTTGACTAGACTCTAACAGACGCTGACAGACACGACTAAAACTGTTTAATTGTTTGGGGAGGGGTTACTGAAAATCTAAGGAAATCTATTTAAACTAATTATGAAACTAGAATTAAGCTAATACAAAGTAAGGCAAAGACTTTTCTTATATGATGACGAGAACCACCTAGACTAGAATCCTGGATTGATTTTAAAGAATTACCGATTAAGTTAACTGCATGATTTATGGAATCGGGATCTTATGATACTAAACCTATTAAGACACCAACTAAGCCCCTCAACCCTTCTCGAGGTGAAACTTATGGCACTACCTAGGCCGTTAATCCTACTGGTTATTAGACTTCTTTCCAATTGTCTAATTATTGTGTAAGTACCTAATGTTGACCTACTCTTTTCCAATTATAGATCTAGGGTAGTTTGGATTTATTAACTTGACTTGGTAGACTAATAAACCGACGGGGCAACTAAGGCATGACTTTTTCCAAAGACTGTCTAAAGCAATTCGCCGGGTAAGACCTACCAATAGCCCCTCACCTTCCAGCTATTAGGACTAGTAGAACACTAAAATCTAGCAAATCACTAACAATCACTTCTAGGGTTTATTGGCCAATTTCCCCCTAAAGGTCAAAGACACACAGTCAGAGATCTAACATGAACCTATTCCGTAGCAGACACCCACCAAGATTCACATGAAGCAATTGATAATAATAAACCAAATTAAAGTACGCATGTACATCAAATCAATAAACCAAACTCTTTACTAAACACAATCAATCCATAAAATTCATGCAATTAACGAAAAGGTTAAAACTTTATATCAATCCATTCATCTTAGTCTAGTTGGCTTAAAAGTTTAGCCGAGCATATTAAATAATGAAAACAAATCAAAGATGTCCAAACAAGAATTCATGACAACGAGTTTCGAGAAAGAAATCAACAAACAAGGAATTGGAAAACCCGAGCAAGTCTTCAATTCTTCGTCCTGAACTCGTACCGATGATTCCTATGCTTCAAAACCTTCAAAATTGCTCCAAGAATGCTCCATGAATCGCCTATGTTCTCCTTAATTCGTAATGTAACATCCTGAAAATATAAAACTTTATATTAAAATTATATAGTATTAAGTAAACAAGAACAAACTAACTAGGATGAGATAACCCAGTTAGTTATAAGTCTTGTGTTAACTCAAAAGTGGGTTAGAAACACTTAAATACGAACTAATATAAATTAGGGGGACTAAAAGTGTCTAATTGGAAATTAATTAAAATAAAATCAATTTATTAAAAACAAAACACATATGTGTGTTTTGTTCTGGAAATCGATCAGAAGCAGGGGGCGTCCCAAGCTCCCCAAAACCCTAGTTCTTGTCAAAACCCCCAATTTGAAGGTTCAAATCAAGTCCAAAACGAAAATCGAGCATAGATTAGTGATCCCCATTGCAAGGAGATCATAAGGTATGTAAAATTTGATAAAAATTCTCTACTTGAAATTCTCATGAATTTAGGGAATTCGAAATCTGTGGATGCATGAATGATATGTAGATGAAATAGGAACATTGAAGTGTCTAGGAGTAAACCCTAGACAAATACATGTTGAAATCATACTTAATTCTAACAAAGTTCATAAACACCATTGTAGGTGGTTAGTGGGTGGAGTAGAACTTGATAAACGCTAGGAAATTGGGGGTGGTTCTAGTGAAATTTGACATGTAGGAAGCAATTTCAGAATCCTAGAGGCTAATATTCTTGTAAGGTAGTTGATTGATGAAAATATAGGGCTATAGGTCAGACACCGACCACGTAAAACAACAAAACGTGGCGGAAACGTCAGGGAGTGTTGTAACAGAATCATTGTTTCACAACCATGGAATAAATAATTTTGTTTTATTGAATAAATGAACTCATTGTTTTAATACAATCAAATAAGTACAACTATTATCTTTCAAGTTTAAAAGTCGCTAAGGAACGAGTCCATCCTAAGTGTAGCATATATCATCAATCATCACAAAGCAGCACCTGAAACATGTGTAAAAATAGGTACGCCAACATAAAAATGCCTGTGAGATACATAGGTTTTATTGATTTAGGATTCATGACTTATAAGTTTAAAGAAAAGGTTTTAATAAAAGTAGTCATGATCCTTGAAAAAAAAGTTTCCTTTTATAAATCATACTAAAATTTATAAGAAATCAGATGATATAAAATAATAATACATAGGTAATTAAATAATTAAGTAAAATGAGTTTGTATAAAATGTATAGCTTGAAAAACAATATTTTGATAAAAAGATTTATAGTATATATAAAAATATACTTCGGTTTTAAGAAAGTTGAATAAGTAATGTATTAAAATATATTTCAGTTCCAAAACCATTAACCCAAGTGTACTAAATAACGCCACGGTATGTAATGCGATGAAAACACTTATATATAAGAAGTATCAGCGGCGTATCTACCATGTTTTCATCACATTATATATGTTGGTTTTTGTACAATATCCCATATGAGAGCATATCAAACTATACTTTTGGGAGTATAACTTAATATACAAAAATAATGTGATTTAAGAATTCATTCAGACCTAGTGCATCAAAATAGACCTTTGAGACTATAGAAATACCACAAAGGCAATCCCTATTTGGATGGAGCAACAAATTGGTTTCAGACATTCCATGACAACAGGAATGGGGTGTCAAATCCTATAGCGCTATATCATACTAACAACCGGTCTGGTGAACAAAAATAAGTACTATTCCAACAATTTATTTTTATAATCTTTGAAAAATCAGTGTTTAAACCATAGATAGTCATTTAGTTTGTCAAAAGATAAGTATTAACATGTATAATCATTTATACTTTGAAATCATGAAAATAACAAATAGGTACACATGCTTCACCCCAAAACAGTTGAAAACATTAAAAGAGGGGACTATTTACTCACTTGAGAGTGCTTAGGAGTCTTGAACAACAACCAAGCAAAGCTAGAGGAGCACGGAATCAAACGGCACCTAATATTCATAACTACATAAATAAAGCGGACCTAAATCGGGAGATCGGATAGTATGAGGTCTCGTAAACCAAATGAGTGTGGGAACTCATGTGATACGGTTTAACAAGGCCTACATACTAAAATGAAACCTATCCTAAGTGCTTTCGACCCATTAAGATCCATTAAGGTAACTTACGCTACTTTAACGCGTCGCGCGCGCAATGCGCGTTTGGACCGCCTAACTAGTCCTATGACAAGTATTATATGCCAAAACATGTTTAAATATGTTACATAATCAGTTATGCGACAAAAATTTAGGTTACATATGCTTAATTACCAAATATATATGAAAAGGGCATTTTGGTAATTTACCTAAGGCATATAAACTACTTATCATACAACTACTTAAACTAGGTGACCATAAGGTATAACCTCGCAAGGTTATTCCCTATGCAACTATGGTCACTAAACACGTTTGGTCGGATCCTAATGATCGACCAAACGGGTCGTGTTCGAAAGTCTAAGTGGGTGTTTAGTCCGCTTGACTTACGACTCTACACAAGCACTAAACTAAAAGTGACGAGCTAAACATGTCGAAACATGTTTAACAAAGTTAGAAAACAGGTTTGGTATCAAAACAAACGGTTTTGATACCTATAAGTAGTTTGGTTACAAAATACGCAAGAATACGTATTTTGGCCGAAACTACGACTCGTCACTACACCTAGATAACGTGGAAATCAGTAGGTATAGTCACTAGGGACTATAACCATCGTGATTACGCTCACGTTATGAAGTTCAAACGAACTTCGCGTTGACCATAAACTGGTCAATGTAGAAAGTCAAACACAGTTTGACTTTCAGACTTGAAAAGCGATAAAAGAATGAAGGAATACTTACAAAAGGTCCCCGCAAGCTTTGATTTCCCAAGTATTCTCAGGTATGAAGTGGCTAGCACTTCAACTTAGAGAAATCTCAGAAAATCAAGTGTTGGTTTTGCAAGTGAAGGGTGGGGGTATTTATAGGATTTCTAGAACCGTTAGGATCGTTTCTTGAAACCCGAGCATCAATCCAAGCCCTACACATCATACCCACCGATTTGTGAAACCATGGGCATCCAAAACAAGCACATAGAATCAAAGAAACCAGGTGCTAAGGTGTGGAACAGCTGGATCAAGCTGGAAAACAAATTCTGATCACTGGCACCTGCTTACGGACCGTAAGAGGTAGTGCATACGGTCCGTAAGGCCCCTGCAGGTCAGCAAAGTTTGAAAAATGGCAGAACAGGTCCCTGCACCTCCAAACTTGGTTTTTGACGCTTTTTGGCATGTTTAAGCCCCGTTAACCCCATTTTAAAGCTCTAAAATGAAGTTAAAGTATAGGGAACTTAAAATGTGCTAAAAAATATGTCGGATGTCGGTTCGTTTGGCCATACGATTGCGTTGTTCAGGTAATTACGACGGAAGTCGTAACGGACGCAAAAACGATCCAAATTAAGCGACGAATGGATTTTTATCATGCCAATCATTAAAACATAATATTTTAATGACTACTAAAATTTTTGGATGCCCGGATGTATTCAAAACGTAAGATATGAGCGAAAATGCAAACTTGTGCACTTTTGACGCTTTTAGTCCCTGAATGACCAAAAGTTTATTTTTGCGCTCCAAACACCTCAAAGCCTATTTCTAACCTATGTAAAGGATATTTAGGGCATATTTAACTTATGATCAAGTTCCGGAAGGTTCGTTACTATACAAATCGGTATAGTTTCGCTGTTTGACACAATTAGTCCCTGCGATCGAACAAACTTGATTTCAACACACCAAACCCTCCAAAACTTGTTTCTAAGTTATGTGGAGGTTATTTAAGGTATGTTAAGCCTATTTCACTATTCCGGAGTGTTTTTTGCATTAAACTGGTTATATTTACGCATCAGTGCGAGTATAACCTTCCAGAAAGCGATTTAGAGCTTAAAATCGGACAAGAATTGATATGTGCAAATGATACACATATTTTTACAAATCCCAAGTATGAAATATAATATTTCATTGGTTTGGTATTTGTTTGATGTTTGAAGTGACACAGGTGTCACAGTCTCCCATACTTTAGGAAATTTCGTCCCGAAATTTGATTTTAGAGGAAACTTGTGAAGACAGCTGTGACGGTTTCGCTTTCAAATAAATCCATTGAACCCTAAGTAAAACTCTGGGCCATGTTAGGATTTTTAGCGAAATTGTCAACCCTCAAAGTGAAGTCCTTGTAGTAGCGAAACATGGAGTTTCAAACTATGGACAGGAGAACGTTTCTCATGAAGACTTATCATAGGAAACTTGTGTGTGTGCATGAAATCAGAATTAGGGAGTGTAAGATAAAATGACATCGGTCAAGGTCCAAGACTTCTCCCGTATCATTTCTCTTGTCACTATAGGTCTTAACACATGACAAAACTTCCTGTGGTTTCTGTGCACTAAATTCCATAATTATGTAGGCCTCCATAATTACGTAATTCCTTGTACAGTCCGCACAATTCATTTCATAATGCGTAGGGAAAAAAATCAATTGAATAAACATGAAGCGACTTGACTAGACCACCAAAGGATCTTTTAAACTAGATCAAAGAACGACCCTTTTAACTAGATCAACACATGATCTTCTTAACTTGACCGTCGTACGATCTCCTTAAATAGACCACTTAAGGGATCTTTTCAATTATATCATCACATGTTATTCCTAACCAGATTTTCAAATCAATCTGTTTAACTAGACCACTCAAGGGGTTCAATTATAGAACAGTACTTTAAAACCCAAGGGACTTTAACTACAACGTAGAAGTCCATTAAGGATTTAAGATAGTACCTTTGGATATCCTACTATGAATCCCTCATATGAGATATGGAAGATTCTACGAGGATTTGGATGGATAACACAAAACATATAAGAGAACATATACGCACATAATCACATAATTAGTTAACTTGATCTTTAATTTGTTATCTTTAGACACGGATCATTAAAGCACACCAGGAATCCAATCCGTGGATTTCATTTGGCACTTTAATCATTTTTAAGAATCTAACTATGGAGATAGAAAGATCTTTTATAGGAATGCAGATTTATCCTTGTTGAATCGTAATATATGTATTAAGGCATACGAATAATTCAATTAAGGGCTCCGATTTGAGCGATAATCATCCATAAAGATCTAATTGTGAAGATAAAAAGATCTATATGGATTTTGGAATTTGTGTAACGAGAGGTGTTTCGACACCTTGCACTAGGCGTGCTTAAGTCGATACACAAGGTAGAAAGTTCATGAGGTTGAGGCGCTAGATATGCCAGGTGACATACGAAGCAGAGTTTGAAGGTTGAGCAGCAGCAGGATTTGTAACAGCTTTGCTTTGGATTGCAAAGCGGCACATGTTAACCAAATGTCCCTATCGTCCACCGTGGGTACATTTGAAACAAGGTATTTGATTCGGATGATGACGGTGGCATTGATCGCACCAAAGAGCAGTTCCCTTGTATGGCTTCATCCCTGAGACGAGTCACGATGATAGCTAATTCAACGGCCTTCTGGTAGTACGACGCCTAATTGATGGACAATTGCAGCACCTAGTTCGGACATTGTTGTTGCGATGAAGAGGCACCATGAAGAAAGTGAGAGACATGGGAGGAAACAAGGGAAATGAAAACAGAATAACAATGCATAAAATTGCGATAATTTGTTTGTTACCTAAGGCAAACAAATGAGACGGTGACTAATCAAAGTAAATGGGTCAATATAATGTATCGCGAAGACATGCTCGCCTATAAGTGGACACTCACCCCAAGAGTTACCAGGTAAGAGTGACTGGTCCGATACTACGGATTTGTACGAACACTCTAGCCTTAGACAGAAGACCCAGGGTACAGGCACCCACCCTTCCAGTTTGCACGTGTTCACATTATTTAGACCAAACTTTGAGGAGATTTTGAAAACTTAAAGGGTTCAAAACCTTATAATAAATCATCCTAGAACAGATGATTAGTTTTCAAGATGGAAACGCAATTTGTGTTCTTATTGTGGTTGTCACCTAAGAATAAGTGACGGTATTGTTTTAAAACTAAACACAAGATAACTAATGTTAGGGTCCTAGGAAGGTTATAGTCTAGGTCAAAGCATTACTAATAACCTAATTCCCTATAACCATTGGCTCTGATACCAACTTTCTGTCACACCCCGACCACGTAAAACAACAAAACGTGGCGGAAACGTCGGGGAGTGTTGTAACAGAATCATTGTTTCACAACCATGGAATAAATAATTTTGTTTTATTGAATAAATGAACTCATTGTTTTAATACAATCAAATAAGTACAACTATTATCTTTCAAGTTTTAAAGTTGCTAAGGCATGAGTCCATCCTAAGTGTAGCATATATCATCAATCATCACAAAGCAGCACCTGAAACATGTGTAAAAATAGGTATGTCAGCATAAAAATGCCTGTGAGATACATAGGTTTTATTGATTTAGGATTCATGACTTATAAGTTTAAAGAAAAGGTTTTAATAAAAGTAGTCATGATCCTTGAAAAAAAAGTTTCCTTTTATAAATCATACTAAAATTTATAAGAAATCAGATGATACAAAATAATAATACATAGGTAATTAAATAATTAAGTAAAATGAGTTTGTATAAATGTATTGTTTGAAAAACAATATTTTGATAAAAAGATTTATAGAATATATAAAAATATACTTCGGTTTTAAGAAAGTTAAATAAGTAATGTATTAAAATATATTTCAGTTCCAAAACCATTAACCCAAGTGTACTAAATAACGCCACGGTATGTAATGCGATGAAAACACTTATATATAAGAAGTACCAGCGGCGTATCTACTATGTTTTCATCACATTACACCCGTCCCGTTATCTAAACACTAATCAAACACCAGTCATTAAGTAAATAGTATATTAACCATACTTTAGTTGGTAACATAAATAAGTTTTCAGTAGTATATCAAAAGTATACTTTGGATTTATAGATAACATATTAAACTATGTTTTGGTTTGAAAATAACATATTAAAACTATGCTTTGGATTATGAAGATAACATATCAAACTATGTTTTAATGATTAACCCAATATATGTTGGTTTTTGTACAATATCCCATATGAGAGCATATCAAACTATACTTTTGGGAGTATAACTTAATATACAAAAATAATGTGATTTAAGAATTCATTCAGACCTAGTGCATCAAAATACACCTTTGAGACTATAGAAATACCACAAAGGCAATCCCTATTTGGATGGAGCAACAAATTGGTTTCAGACATTCCATGACAACAGGAATGGGGTATCAAATCCTATAGCGCTATATCATACTACCAACCGGTCTGGTGAACAAAAATAAGTACTATTCCAACAATTTATTTTATAATCTTTGAAAAATCAGTGTTTAAACCATAGATAGTCATTTAGTTTGTCAAAAGATAAGTATTAACATGTATAATCATTTATACTTTGAAATCATGAAAATAACAGATAGGTACACATGCTTCACCCCAAAACAGTTGAAAACAGTAAAAGAGGGGACTATGTACTCACTTGAGAGTGCTTAGGAGTCTTGAACAACTACCAAGCAAAGCTAGTGGAGCACAGAATCAAACGACACCTAATATTGATAACTACATAAATAAACCGGACCTAAATCGGGAGATCGGATAGTATGAGGTCTCGTAAACCAAATGAGTGTGGGAACTCATGTGATACGGTTTAACAAGGCCTACATACTAAAATGAAACCTATCCTAAGTGCTTTCGACCCATTAAGATCCATTAAGGTAACTTACGCTACTTTAACGCGTCGCGCGTTTGGACCGCCTAACTAGTCCTATGACAAGTATTATATGCCAAAACATGTTTAAATATGTTACATAATCAGTTATGCGACAAAAATTTAGGTTACATATGCTTAATTACCAATTATGTATGAAAAGGGCATTTTGGTAATTTACCTAAGGCATATAAACTACTTATCATACAACTACTTAAAGTAGGTGACCATAAGGTATAACCTCGGAAGGTTATTCCCTATGCAAATATGGTCACTAAACATGTTTGGTCGGATCCTAATGATCGACCAAACGGGTCGTGTTCGAAAGTCTAAGCGGGTGTTTAGTCCGCTTGACTTACGACTCTACACAAGCACTAAACTAAAAGTGACGAGCTAAACATGTCGAAACATGTTAAACAAAGTTAGAAAACAGGTTTGGCATAAAAAAAAAAAACAGTTTTGATACCTATAAGTAGTTTGGTTACAAAATACGCAAGAATACGTATTTTGGCCGAAACTACGACTCGTCACTACACTTAGATAACGTGGAAATCAGTAGGTATAGTCACTAGGGACTATAACCATCGTGATTACGCTCACGTTATGAAGTTCAAACGAACTTCGCGTTGACCATAAACTGGTCAATGCAGAAAGTCAAACACAGTTTAACTTTTAGACTCAAAAAGCGATAAAAGAACGAATGAATACTTACAAAAGGTCCCCGCAAGCTTTGATCTCCCAAGTATTCTCAGGTATGAAGTGGCTAGCACTTCAACTTAGAGAAATCTCAGAAAATCAAGTGTGGGTTTTGCAAGTGAAGGGTGGGGGGTATTTATAGGATTTCTAGAACCGTTAGGATCGTTTCTTGAAACCCGAGCTTCGATCCAAGCCCTACACATCATACCCACTGATTTGTGAAATCATGGGCATCCAAAACAAGCACATAGAATCAAAGAAACCAGGTGCTAAGGTGTGGAACAATTGGATCAAGCTGGAAAACAAATTCTGATCTCTGGCACCTACTTACGGACCATAAGAGGTAGTGCATACGATCCGTAAGGCCCCTGCAGTTCAGCAAATTTTGAAAAATGGCAGAACAGGCCCCTGCACCTCCAAACTTGGTTTTTGACACTTTTTGGCACGTTTAAGCCCCGTTAACCCCATTTTAAAGCTCTAAAATGAAGTTAAAGTATAGGAAACTTAAAATGTGCTAAAAAATATGGCGGATGTCAGTTTGTTTGGCCGTACGATTGCGTTGTTCGGGTAATTACGACGGAAGTCGTAACGGACGCAAAAACGATCCAAATTAAGCGACGAATGGATTTTTATTATGCCAATCATTAAAACATAAAATTTTAATGATTACATAAATTTTTGGTTGCCCGGATGTATTCAGAACGTAAGATATGAGCGAAAATGCAAACTTGTGCACTTTTGACGCTTTTAGTCCCTGAATGACCAAAAGTTTATTTTTGCGCTCCAAACACCTCAAAGCCTACTTCTAATCTACGTAAAGGATATTTAGGGCATATTTAACTTATGATCAAGTTCCGGAAGGTTCGTTACTATACAAATTGGTATAGTTTCGCAGTTTGACACAATTAGTCCCTACGATCGAACAAACTTGATTTCAACACACCAAACCCTCCAAAACTTGTTTCTAAGTTATGTGGAGGTTATTTAAGGTATGTTAAGCCTATTTCACTATTCTGGAGTGTTTGTTGCGTTAAACTGGTTATATTTATGCATCAGTGCGCGTATAACCTTTCAGAAAGCGATTTAGAGCTTTAAATCGGACAAGAATTGATATGTGCAAATGATACACATATTTTTACAAATCCCAAGTATGAAATATAATATTTCATTGGTTTGGTATTTGTTTGATGTTTGAAGTGACACAGGTGTCACACTATTTGACATGTTATGAACTTGCTAATACATCGTGTAAATTGCTGCCCTTAAAGTGTTTGTAGAATTGCCTCAAAGAAGGCTTAAAACTGAAATTTAAAGTTAAACGCATAATTGTTATGTTTCGGCAAATTATGCGATATATGATTTGAAAAGAGTTCTAAACATGCCATGGTTGAACTCTATAGGAAAGGATACCGGAGCGTCGAGCGGACAAGCCGGTGGTGACTTGCGTTTGAAGGGCTTGCTTTAAAGGTAAGTAACTTGATTCGTTACATTGAGAAATTTCGATATCTAGCATATGTTTAGTTGCGTTGTAGAATAAAGGTTGTGTTGATTGAAGTGACAATGTTCATTACTTGAAATAATAGGATAAGAATTGGTTAGGACTCGTTTGGTAGTCATCGTAATGGAAGATATCCGTAGATGAGCCAAACGGGTCGAATAATGGCGAATTAATTAGTAATGAGTTGATTTAATAAGTTAACATGGGCGGTAACAATCACAAGAGCATGAAGCCATAAGTTTGGTAGTGAAGTGCCGGTGATAATAAGCCCCGGAAGTTTGGGTAAAAAGCGCCTTATGTTACTATTAAAGAAGTAGCAAAATAAGGGTAACTAGAATGGGTCGAATAATTGCATAGTGATCTTTAGTCATTCATCCCGTAAACCAAATTTTCGGTCCGGCAATCATTATAGGTACGTCGGTATTGAATTTACAGACGTATAGTAAAAAGAATCACCTAAAACGGGTTTACGAGTCAAAAGTTATGGTCAATTGAAGTCGGAAAACTGAATTTCCGGAGCTGGCAGGAAATGCAGGTCAAAAACCTGCATCTGTTGGAAAACCGTCCCCTCCGCGCCACGCGACAGGACCACTAGGGTCTGGCGCGACACGCGAGGAACGCCGCGCCATGCGAGGGTCCTTCGCGACACGCGACAGGACAAAAACTGGAATTTTATTTTATTTCTCGTGATTTGATGTTGGAACTTGTTTATACACTCCATATAAATGTCAAACTAACATCTTAAGTGGCTTTGACCTTAGGTGACAAGGGGAACTCTCTGGATGGCGGTCAAGCATGTTTTTGAAGAACCGGACACACCCTTTTGAAGCTTCCGCAATAGTTTAACTTGTTTTAGACAATGTTTGTCATGTAAACATTTTACGTATCATGTTTTGAATGTTGGAACTAGTTTAATAGTCAACTAGTATGGGACCACTTTAAAACTTAAATTTTGTACTAGTTCGAAGTAAAGTACTATTTTATCTAAAATCACACGTATTCACATTAAATTCGATTAGAAATTAGATGGTTGTTACAAGTTGGTAATCAGAGCTCAAGGTTGTCAACAAAGTGTTCGGTTCAAGCATGATCGATTGTCCGGTAAGAATTAATTAATTATTTTAGTAGATTTTATCTTATGTAAGAAATGAGATGTGAATCAATGTGCATGGGAAGAGCGTATTAACACACTCAAACCCGGAAAGTGCATCAATTGTGAACGGTTAAAGCAAGTTACGGACTTGGCTAAACCAAAGCAAATAAAGCTATGTTATAAATGAAATGTTTAATGATTAATGTAAACATTTCAGTTTCAAGATGACGGAAAGAAACGATGATGATCCGGTGCCGACAAGCACCGAACAAATGAAAGAGATAATTGCCGAAGAAGTGGGGAAGGCAATTGAAGGTAGTCTATCCAGGTTTATAGACAAAATTCAAAACACGGTGTTATCACTAGTCGAAGAACGAGTCAAAAGGTTGGAAGATAGTGTCAACCTCATGAAAGAGAAATAGGGAGAATGTAAAGGATGTTCGTACAAAGAGTTCATGGCGTGTAAACCGCCAATCTACAACGGGGAGGTCGACCCGATAATATGCCAGAGATGGTTAAGCAATGTTGAAGGAGTGTTTGAAAGGACCCATTGTGACGTAAGTGACTTTGTTGCTTACAGAACGGGTCAGTTGAGGGGTCAAGCCAAAGATTGGTGGGACAATAAAAAGAAGAAAATAGGAGCCGAAGCAGCGAGGGTTATGACTTGGGATGAGTTTAAGGTGCCGTTCCTTAAACACCATAGCCCCAAAGCGGTTATTAACAGGATCAAGGAAGAATTCATCCAGCTAAGACAAAAGGGTGAAACAATCGATAAGATCACGGGCATCTTCATGGATAAGCTGAGATTCTGTGATGAGTTGGTCACCACTGAGGAGCAGAAGATATACTACTATTACAACATGCTGAGTGTTGAATACCGGGAGTTCATGACTCCGTCAAAATACGAAACCCTCACGGAGATTATCAACACCGCCCGAGAGCGGGAAATCGAGTTGAAGAAACAAATTGAGAGGGGCGAGCTAAGGGCACAGGATGTGAATCCAAGCCCTACAAAGAAAGCTCGAACTATTGAATCAGGAAAGAAGGTGGATGCTAAAGGCGGGTCGCCAAGTTGTAAAGTGTGTGGGAACGGGCACAAGAGTGAGTGCCGTTTCAAAGACAAACCATGCCCCATATGTGGTAAAACGGGGCACACGGCGTCTCTATGCCCGGGTAAAGTCTCGGTTTGCTACAAATGTTATCAGCCCGGCCACAAAAAGTCCGAATGCCCAGACTTAGTTGGAAAGAGAGATGTTAAAGAATCTTCAACAGAAGCTCCAAAGGCGAAGGCTAGATCCTTCCAACTTACTGCGGCTGAAGCAAAGACAGAATCCGATGTGGTCTCAGCTATATTCGCAATAAACTCAATTCCTGCACGTGTATTATTTGATACGGGTGCGAATAAATCCTTCGTTTCACATGGATTTATTCGACATCCTTCATTTGTATTGACGAAATTATCTGTGCCCTTAGAAGTTGAAATAGGGGACAACAAAAGCTTTATAGTTTGTGATATTTGTTGAGGCTGCAAATTAAGTATCGATGATGAGGAACACTTGATAGATCTAATCCCGATGTCTACGGGGGAGTTTCAAGTAGTTGTTGGGATGGATTGGCTATCTCAGCACCACGCAAAGGTCGTGTGTTTTCGTAAGGAGATAAAGCTAACATCTCCGAGCGGAAAACACGTCACCATTTATGGCGAAAAAGGAGGTAACCCTACAATATGCTCGATGTTGAAAGCTCACAAGCTCATGAAGCATGGATGTAAGGCGTTTATGATATATGCCAATGAGCCCGAGAAAGAGTCACTTAAAATAGGAGACGTACCGGTGATACGTGACTTCGAAGATGTATTTCCGGAAGATCTACCGGGGATACCGCCTGAACGGGAGGTAGAGTTCGGAATCGAATTGGTTCCGGGCGCGAAACCTGTGGCTAAAGCACCGTACCGACTCGCGCTGTCGGAATTACAAGAATTGATGTCACAAATTCAAGACCTGCTCGACAAAGGATTCATAAGGCCGAGTGTGTCTCCTTGGGGCGCACCTGTGCTATTCGTGAAAAAGAAAGACGGAAGCATGCGCATGTGTATCGATTACCGGGAGTTAAACAAACTCACGGTGAAGAATCGATACCCGCTTCCGAGAATAGACTATCTATTCGACCAATTACAAGGTGCGAATTGGTTTTCAAAAATTGACCTTAGATCGGGGTATCACCAACTAAAGGTCAAGGAGGAAGATGTGCCGAAGACGGCTTTCCGCACGCGATACGGACATTACGAGTTCCTCGTGATGTCATTCGGGCTGACAAATGCACCCGCGGCTTTCATGGACCTCATGAACCGGGTTTGCAAGCCAATGCTGGATAAATCGGTAATTGTATTTATCGATGATATTCTGGTGTACTCGAAAAGTGAAACAGAGCATGCACACCACTTACAAGAGGTGTTAGAGACACTCAGACGAGAAAGGTTGTATGCGAAATTCTCCAAGTGCGCCTTCTGGTTACGAGAGGTGCAATTCCTGGCCACGTCATAAGTGCCGATGGAATATTGGTGGATCCATCAAAGATTGAGGCCGTGTCAAAGTGGAATCCCTCGAAGAACCCCTCAGAAATTAGAAGTTTCTTAGGGCTTGCGGGATATTACAGGAGATTTATTCAAGACTTCTCCAAGATTGCATCGCTGTTAAATAAGTTAACTCGGAAAGAGGAGACATTTATTTGGGGTGTCGAACAAGAAAGAGCATTCCAAGCTATAAAAGAGAAGTTAACTCAAGCTCCGGTATTAACGTTGCTGGACGGGGTCGAAGACTTGGTGGTATATTCGGAGGCCTCACTATCGGGGCTCGGATGTGTTTTGATGCAACGGGGCAAAGTTATAGCTTATGCCTCGAGGCAGCTGAAAGTACATGAAAAGAAATATCCTACGCACGATCTTGAATTGGCTGCGGTGGTATTTGCATTGAAAATATGGAGGCACTATTTATATGGGGTAAGGTGCACCATATTCACCGATCACAAGAGCTTAAAATACTTCTTCGATCAGAAGGAGTTAAATATGCGACAAAGGCGATGGTTAGAAACGGTGAAGGATTTCGACTGTGGAATACATTATCACCCCGGAAAGGTAAATGTGGTGGCGGATGTCCCAATACGGGTAAGGTCGATGCAGCTTGTTGTAACCTCGGGTATACTTGAACGTATCCGAGATGCACAAGTAGAGGCAGTGAAAGAGGAGAACTGGAGAAAGGAAAGAATAATCGGTCAGTTAAAAGATTTGTTGGATGGAAAGAACGGGTTGAAGACTCGATTCGGGAGAGTATGGGTTCCAAATTCTTGTGGGGTTAAGACGCTTCTACTCGATGAAGCTCATAAATCCCGATATTTTATTCATCTAGGTGCGACCAAGATGTACAACGATCTGAAACAAAACTATTGGTGGCACGGAATGAAGAGGGATGTGGTAAAATACGTGGAGAAGTGCTTGACTTGCTTACAAGCCAAGGTGTGTAGGTTCGTGAAACGACCTAACGAGTCGATTAGAAGAGTGCTCTGACTGAATCAGAGGTGGAATTCATTGATTCAGTCTTTGTTTAGCTTGATTTCACTATTTAACGTCTCTTTTATTGATCTGCTAACAATATACAAGCGCTGGAGACAATCCGGCAGGGCTTCGCCGTACCATACAAGACTACCACCGAACTTCCTATCTGGTTTCGCTCATGAGACCCTTTATATAGGGTTGAGGTTTCGCTCCAAGGACCACATGTCCATATGAGCGAAACTACCCTGTGTACAGATAAGCGAAACTACAAGTTACCCTATGAGCGAAACCTATCTCTATGACATATAAGCGAAACCATGATTAAAACATGATTTCTCGATTTCCGTGCATGATACAATCAGCCCTAACCTAAGACTCGAATGAAGATGTAGTCGACAGACAACTGCACCAACAAGGTGGAACACCAGAAACCATATGGAAAACTGCAACCTTTGGAGATCCCGGTTTGGAAATGGGAACATATCACTATGGACCTATTGACCAAACTACCTAAAACGATTCGGGGATTCGATGCTATATGGGTGATTGTGGATAGATTGACGAAGAGTGCACATTTTATTCCTGTACGTGAAACATATACTTCGGAAAAGATGTCTGAGGTATGAACAAACGAAATAGTGGCACGTCATGGATGCCGGTATCCATTGTGTCGGATAGAGATACCCGGTTTACTTCAAACTTTTGGCGAGATTTTCAAGAACAAATGAGAACGAAACTTTTTGTTAGCACTGCCTACCATCCTCAGACGGATGGGCAGAGTGAAAGAACAATACAGAAGCTAGAGGATGTTACGGGCATGTATAATTGACTTCGGCGGAAGTTGGGATATTTATCTACCTTTGGCCAAATTTTCGTATAACAATAGTTATCATTCGAGCATCGGCATGGCACCTTACGAGATGCTATACGGTAGGAAGTGTAGAACCCCGGTGTGTTGGGGTTAAGTGGGTCCGCGTGAATTGGCACATAAAGACATAATTCAGGCCACTAATGAGAAAATTGAAGTGGTACGAGCCCATCTGAAAGCAGCCCAAGATAGGCAAAAGTCTTATGCCGATAGAAGACAAAGACCGATTGAATTTCAGATAGGCGACATGGTTATGTTAAAGGTCTCCCCATGGAAGGGCGTTATCAGATTCAGAAAAAGAGGGAAACTAAGCCCGAGTTTTATCGGGCCATTTAAAATCATTGAACGGGTTGGCAAGGTAGCCTATCGCCTTGAGCTACCGGAAGAGTTGAGTGGAATATATGGCACGTTTCATGTATCACAGCTACGAAAATGTCTAGCGGAGGAAATGGCTTATATCCATTACGACGATATCGAGGTGGATGATAGCCTGAATTATGCGGTAAGGCCATTGGAGGTTTTAGATCGAAAGGTTAAGCACTTGCGAAATAAACAAATCGATCAAGTCAAGATCAAATGGGAGCATAGGAAAGGTTTGGACACCACATAGGAGTTTGAAGAGGAAATGCGATGTCTCTACCCTACCCTATTTGGTACGTACTTCGGTTTCGGGGACGAAACCTTTTTAAGGGGGTGGACTTGTAACATCCCGAAAATATAAAATTTTATATTAAAATTATACAGTATTAAGTAAACAAGAACAAACTAACTAGGACGAGATAACCCAATTAGTTATAAGTCTTGTGTTAACTCAAAAGTGGGTTGGAAACACTCAAATACGAACTAATAGAAATTAGGGGGACTAAAAGTGTCTAATTGGAAATTAATTATAATAAAATCAATTTATTAAAAACAAAACACACACTTGTGTTTTGTTCTGGAAATCGATCAGAAGCAGGGGGCGATCCCAAGCTCCCCAAAACCTTAGTTCTTGTCAAAATCCCCAATTTGAAGGTTCAAATCAAGTCCAAAACGAAAATCGAGCATAGATTAGTGATCCCCATTGCAAGGAGATCATAAGGAATGTAAAATTTGTTAAAAATTCTCTACTTGAAATTCTCATGAATTTAGGGAATTCGAAATCTGTGGATGCATGAATGATATGTAGATGAAATAGGAACATTTAAGTGTCTAGGAGTAAACCGTAGACAAATACATGTTAAAATCATACTTAATTCCAGCAAATTTCATAAACACCATTGTAGGTGGTTAGTGGGTGGAGTAGAACTTGATAAACCCAAGGAAATTGGGGGTGGTTCTAGTGAAATTTTACATGTAGGAAGCAATTTCAGAATCCTAGAGGCTAATATTCATGTAAGGTAGTTGATTGATGAAAATATAGGGCTATACGACAAGTTATGAACTTGCTAATACATCGTGTAAATTGCTGCCCTTAAAGTGTTTGTATAATTGCCTCAAAGAAGGCTTAAAACTGAAATTTAAAGTTAAACCGCATAATTGTTATGTTTCGGCAAATTATGCTGTCACACCCCAACCGATGGCGGAATCATCGAGTCATGGCACTGAGCGAAACAGATTGTCCAGAAGTTTCCATAACAATTATCCTCACTATTCAGTTTAATAACACGTCCCATACCGTGTCCCAAATAACAAACAAATTATTACAGATAACAACCAGTCAAATGTTCTGTTTCGACAACTCAGATTTAAATAAGACAAATAAATATTTTTCAAATGCTCCTAAAGACCCAGCCTGACAAGATCTACAGACAACTATGCTCTAGTTGCTTTTTCCTGACAGACAACTATTTGTTGGGGGCCTCTAGAGCTTTATTCTAGCCTCGCTTTCCTAGCAAGCAAACATTTTAAACACCTGTCACATACGTTAAAATAAAGTCAATACATATAATGTAAAGGTGAGCATACAGGTTTGGTAATAGCATAATAAAGTTCGAATAATTTACGCATAACCAGCACGTACACAGAGGAAAACGAAGTATGTTAATTATCGACATGGATCTATCGATACCAATGACTGCGGGTTGACTGTCCGAGACAGTTCGCAATACATGATTACCACTGTAATCCATGCAAGTAATTGTCCTTAACAACCCTCGTGTGAACGGGTGCTGAGTCCAAACTATAGTACTACGTCGTTAAGGCAGGTAGACGACATTCCACGTGTAAACACAATCAACAAGCATTCATTTAGTCACGTAATACATGCGTAATCGGTTAGCGTTCAAATAATTGAGTAGTGTGTCCGATTGTGATTTTGATAAGTAACGTATGTAACACCCAAGAGTGCTAAAAGCAAAAAGGGATCGAGTATACTCACAGCGATTGATTAATGGATTGAAGGGAGCGCTTGAGAGTAGGGTTAGCCTGAACAGTTCGATAGCATAACGATGAGTAACACGTAGAACGGAAACAAGTGTAAGTGGGTCGAACAGCCTGGTCGATCGAACAGCAGGTTCGATCGAACGGGTTGTTCGTTCGGTTGGAAGATCCGTTCGGACAGTCTGTTCGATCGGCCGGTAGGCTCGATCGACTGGACTGTTCGAGTGGATTGTTTCTTCCTTTGAGTAGGATGTGTTTGTGTATGATGGTTTGACCTTTTGAAGTTTTCGTTGTAGTATTTGAGAACACTGAAGTGTTCTTACCTTTCTGTAGGATCGTTGACTGACCCGAACGAGTCGTTCAGAGGTAATCTCCTATGTTTCAGATGCGGAATAATAAGAAACATAGGTAGAAATAGCTTGTTCTTCACTTTAATCTCTTGTTTTATTGATTTGACAACTTTTATAGTTCAGACATCATACCGGCAGAGCTTCGGCATGGAAATCAACACAATCGATACAGAATCGCTCGAACAGACACCTATATATAGGGATATGGGTTCGCTTATGTGACCTGTGTACACATGAGCGGACCTCATGTGTTCACATAAGCGAATCTCCTAACCTATGACCCTATGAGCGAACCTATGTCACAAATATCATATACACTCGCATTTTCTCGTATTTCGTGCCCTAATCTATACAATGCAAAGAAAGACTCGATCCAAGACGAAATCAACAGATGTAGTGCAACAACAGACTCCCCCTCAGATGTTGATGGAGTCGACTATCAAGTCACCACTATGCTATGTCTTCACATCTTCAGTCTTGATCAGTCTCTGGGCTTTTCTTTCTCTCTATCTTCAGACTCCCCCTCTCGATTTACTGGCACTTCTTTGTTCTTCAGTAACATCTTCAGGATCGTTGTCTGGTTCTTCATATCGCAAGATTGATTTCCAGAATCGAAACTTGGCTATCTTCAATCAGAGATCTTCAGGAATTGAAACCTGGCACTCTATCTTCAGATTCAAGATCGAAACCTGGCTATTCCTGCACATTCTTAACCCAGAAATAAATTTTCAAATTTTAACAATTTTTATGCACCACTACTAACATGTGCACCAACCAACACTCTCCCTCAATTACTCTCTCTATGATGAACCACTTGAAAGGTTAGATTATAAAAACATTTAATTTCACACAAACACTCCCCCTCAGATATTGCTCATCATGTTTAGCACTCGCAATTTTGAAAATCAGCTTTCCAATATCAGTTGTCGAAAATCTTTTTGACTTTTTCAAAAGTTTATGCTAAAACACACTGAAAATCTTTTTGGATTTTGAAATAAAGAAAATGTAATGCAGTAAAGAAATATTTACAAACAATATTTTTGTGAGTTCCTGTAAGAGGATCATATCAGTTGTTGACAAGACACTAGCACCGTTAAGCTGTTATTTCATTTTAAGCTTTTAAACAGTTCGCGTTGATTGTCGATATTTTGATCCACTTAAATTCTCACAAAAACTTTCAACCTGTTCGGGATACTGAATTAGTGTTTTAGAACTTAAACATCTACATGTGTCCCACCTCAGTATATACTCCCGTATCCAGACCCCAGTATTCAGTCTTACAGGTGAGTATACCACAGCTGATATCTGTTAAAAAGGTAGGTGCGAGGGCCGTGAGAGCTCAGGTCGATACTTCCGTATACGCAGAGAGATGACGGCTTCGACTTTTGGTGGGTCCCCTTTAGAGGATCTTTTGTTACAACAACAAAGATTATCAATTTTATTGTTTAATCAAATTGCTGAGGGCGAGCTTGTATTTCAAAGCTTTTTGCAGAAAGTATTATCCAGGGACTAGGTCAGTACTTCCATACAGCAGAAGTCCCGGGATAATACCCCAGATATCACTGAGCATAAAGACCTAGTATCTCAGAATACGGGACCCTTCAACCAGGATTTCAGGGGTTACCTATATATCCTGGAGGTGTTCCCCACGTAGACGTAAGTAAAATTTATGTTTATATCCCAAACTGATCTACTAATTCTGTGAAAACCTACCGGCACATCTTTCGCGAGACTGCTTAATTGCATTTATACATTACAAATCTTTAGCGTACTGTAATGCATTTATACATTACAAAGCTTAATTGCATTTATACATTACAAATCTTTAGCGTACTGCTTAATCCCAAACACATCTTTAGCTGATGTACTATCATTTCCTCTATTTGCACCAAAACTCATTTTTAATTTTTCAATGTTTTTGACATTTTCAAATTTTCTAATGTTTTTGGATTTTCTGAAATTTCCCTACTCCCCCTAAAATGCAAACACATTTCAAAGGAAATTTGAAAATAACTAGACTCTTGACCTACTAGAAACATGAAAAGTAAAACAAAACTGTACAGAAACTTGACAACTGACATCGAATCACATCAAATCGCCATTCACTGGGCATAAACAATCAGAACTCCCCCTATCGCAAACCATTTTCTCATTTAGATTTCAAAACACTTAAGTTTGTTTTAATCAAAATGATTTTTCCGGAAAACGAGTTTGTGTTTTCCACTTTTAAGTTTACCACTTGTGAAACATGGGGATATGGTTCATCATCTTGTTTATCAATCTCATATGAACAATAAATCAAGTACAACTTAATGTCCCTGATTTATCATTTGCAGTTCAGAATCACTGTACCACTTATAAATGTAAATTCTTCAAGGTATAACCACAAATACCACTTGTAGATCAAAAATACCACTTGTAGGTTTTACTGTAGGAATGAAACATCTACAGAAACCTCTTTACCACTTGTCGAATTAGACAGAAAGATGCCGATTCCTGCTTCTCAATTACCAACCTGGAAGCTCCGGCGTAGTCCTTTCACCTGTTAAACATTCAAACACTATTCAAAATCTTTCAAACAAACTTTTCAAACACTAGAATGATGCCGATTCCCATCCACGATATAAACTTGGGATCTCCGGCATAGTCCTTAGACTATCGTGGAAAGCAGACTTCCATCCAAGTCTTTTCAGACTTGATGGCTTTCAACTCTTGAGCAGTAGGGTTATATGTCGCCTTTTTAGTTGCATAAAAATCTTTAACCCCCTTTGCCCTTCCACTTAACATTTTCCCAAATATCTTTTTAACATTCCCGTTGAATGTTTTCTCGACATCAAAATCTTTTTTCTCATTGTAAAACTGATTTGAAATCTCAGTTTTCCCACTTTCTTTTTAACTTCTTCAAATTTCAGCGATGGAAACTCCTCATCATTCACTGAAATTTTCGCCTCAACCTGTGGCTCTTCTGGCTTTGTGGAACCAGATTCATTGCCGACATTCACATCATTCCTTTTAGCAACCCACAATTGGTTGTCATTCTCTTTCTTTTATAAAAATTCTTTTTCGAACACTCACCAACCTCAAATTTTGAATTTTCAAAAATTTTATGTCTATTGGTTGGTGGTTCAACATCGACAACTTTTTCTTTCAATTTCTGAGAAACTCCCTGTTTTGTTTTTGCATTTTTCGAACAATTCCATGCAATGTGACCAACTTCATTGCATCGGTAACAGGTATGAGTTTCTCATTGATAACACACTTCAGCTCCATTTTTCTTCTTCTCAGCAAGAAACTCCTGGTTTGACTGTCTCCAGAACGGTTTCTTCTGTTCCTCTTCTGCACTTCCACCTGACACAAATTTTGTTTTTGTTTTAGAATTTTTATCATTTTTATGGTTTTCTGGTGGAACAAAGCCTAAACCTTTCTTTTTGTAGCTACGATTTTGGTTAGGTTTCTTTTGAAAACCAGAACCAGAATTGTAACCCTTTTTCTTGTTTAGACGTTGTTGAACTCTTGAAGTGTATTTTTTAGGTTTTTCAAAACTTTTCAAAACTTTTAATTCCGGAATATTAACTTCTATTAATTTGAAAGTTTTATTAACCAATTCCGTTTTAATACTCATTATTGGAAACTCTTTGTTGTAATATAATTTGTCAGAACCATTCAAAGTATAAACAACTTCGAATGCTTCATCATTTGTCACACCCCCAAAATCCACCTGCGGAGTATCACCGCTTGGGAGCGTGACTGACCAGGATCAAGCCACCAATCATATCGAACATGTAATTAATATCAAATATAATAAATGTAAACCAATCATTCAATACGATAGGTGTTCAAAACATAATCATAGTTTATAAGTATAGCGGAAGCATAAGTACGGAAACCCAATTGTGTAACATAAGTTCAATAAGTTTCAAAACATAATCCATGCTCCACAACGACCTGCTCCTCCCTGTGCAAGCTCCATAAGTATCTAACGACCTACAAGGCATGTAACAGATGATCAACAACTAGTTGAGCGAGTTCACAGTTTACAGTTCAGTAATAGTATAGTGTGAGTAGTAGTATGTTCGTTCGTTATGTCGTGTATCGTATTAGTTTCCATCGCGGCCTCCCAGGCAGGTATGCAAAGATATTAGGGGATATTCATCCCGAGTATTCTAGACTAGGTTTATCTGTATCGCGGCCTACCAGGCAGGTGTGCGAAGATCAGTAAATTTCAGTTCGCGGCCTTCCAAAGGCAGGTGTGCGAAGTCAGTCATAATATCGCGGCCAACCCTTGGCAGGTGTGCGAAGATCAGTTCAATAAGTGTTACTAGTCCAGTCGTATTCTTATCGTTAAGTTCTATCAACTGAGTATGTACAATAAAGTAATCCAATCCCATTCCCACCCTGGGAACCCCATGCCTTGGCTGTGTGAACTCACCTTAGGTTTGCTCGGTATGCTAAGTATGTGCTCAAATAAATCAGTCACGTCCTAGAGTATGCACGTATACACAATCAGTTTATATCCAAGTTGTGCACGTATAGGTAATCATACAAGTACCAGCATGTAGTCGTTATCACATAAGTTATGTACAACACTTAACAGCAGTTAAATAATCCAGTTAGCTTTTAACAGGGTTAAATCATGTTACTGTGCAAAATAACCAAGTTGGCGAACAAGGATTTTTGGCGAAACACATAATTGACGAGACACATTCTGTTTCGCCAACTACCCTTGGCGAAACACCCCTCTAATACGTCAACATATCCTTGGCGAAACACTTTCTGTTTCGTCAAGATCCCCTTTGGCGAAATTAAAGTCCAGTTTCGTTAATATCATCACAGTAACAAAATAATAGTTTCTTAATAAATTCAGTTGACACCCTTAAAGGGCAGATAAAAAGAACCAATACCCTTAAAGGGCCGCCCACACCTACCAATCGGAAATCACAATGAATTTCCTAAAATCTCACTTATGATTGACCGTCCATGACTACCAATCATTTGGTTTAAGATACTGGTTTATTTTTGTAAAATGTGCACCTCCAAATACATATAGTAGCCGCCAATTTAAATGTTTATCATTCCACCCACCATAACTTATAATGAATCAACACATGTGCACAAATTCTTAACCACCTCAAGATGTGATTGTGCCAAACAAGCATAGACAAGGTTTCTCATTGGACCTCCATTATCAACCCATATACATCTTTCAATAATATAAATCCTCAAACTCTAAGTCAACACCAACTCACATATATGAAAGAATATATAGCCGATCATGTCAATGTCATGCATACACATATATTCCTACTGACATCTCAATAAATGTACACATGGTTATGTCGGATCCCATAATATGCTTTGGTAATAATAGGCAAAATATGACACAAGTTTTAGTGGCCTTAGTGGCCGGCACCTATCCCAACCGCCAATCACCATTGGATCAATTGAAAAACCATAACCGACAATTAATAAACAATTCATAGGTAGGCACAATTTGCTTTTGATATATGATCAGTTAATGTATTCGGTCAAATCAAACGTATAGCATGGCCGAACGACATTACGCATTCAACACATATATCTTGAAATCAATTATTAAACACAATCACATACACATACAGATATGAAATCATGCATCTCTTAAACAACAGTGCAACTAACCGAGATGAGGAGGTCACTATTCTGATCAAAAGAAAAGGATTTGGAGGCTTGTGGCTGCCGTCGTACAAGGAAAGCAATAAGCTCTAGGGTTTGACGATCTAGTTTTCATATAACAGTTGAGAATAATATACTGACCCACTACTGGGCCTAAAGCCCATTTGATTTTCGTTGGTGAGGGCATTTGGGTTGGGGTGATTTCGTGAGGGGAGTGGGGGTTTCGGCTAGAGGATCCCACAATCACAACATTATACATACACATATATTACCCATATTACCATACAAGCATATATCAGCCAATACAGTTATGTTGCACTACAAATACTCAAATCAAGCACAATATGATTCAACGTACTACAAACATGTACAGTTGTGAAACAAACCAGTCATGTAAACAACAATCTAAACAATTAACGCGTAATAGCGCGAAGATGGAATCTTGGAAATTCGAGTTGTCACATTATCCCCAACTTGAAAGAAATTTCGTCCCGAAATTTGGTACGCACTCACTGAGGAAGCTAGGTAAGCTCTATTGTTCACTGGTTTTCCTGGGGTGTCACATCATCCCCCCGTTGATTTGGAATTTCGTCCTGAAATTCCGCAGTAGTAGCTTCAGTCTCAATAGTGGTTGCACGGTTTTCGAATAATTGGGGGTACTTTTCTTTCATTTGGTCTTCGCGTTCCCAGGTGTACTCTGGGCCACGCCGGGAGTTCCAACGAACTCGAACAAGAGGGATTCTCTTGTGTTTGAGGACCTTAACATCCCGGTCCGTGATTTCAACTGGTTCCTCGACGAACTGCAACCGCTCGTCGATAGTGAGTTCCTTAAAAGGAATTATGAGGGTCTCATCTGACAGGCACTTCTTCAGATTCGACACGTGAAATACATTGTGAACTGCACCGAGTTCAGCTGGTAGGTTCAGTCTGTAGGCTACTGGGCCTATTCTTTCTATAATCTCAAATGGTCCGACATATCGCGGATTTAGTTTACCCCGTTTGCCAAAATGTACCACACCCTTCCAGGGTGAGACTTTAAGTAATACCCGGTCCCCGACCTGAAATTCCAATGGCCTCTTACGCTTATCCGCGTAGGCTTTCTGACGGTCGCGTGCTGCCGCCATGCGTTGTCGTATTTGTGCAATCTTTTCTGTGGCGTCCACTACAATCTCTGGACCCGTAATCTGACTGTCCCCCACCTCTGCCCAGCAGAGAGGTGATCGGCATTTACGTCCGTACAATGCCTCGAATGGAGCGGCTTGTATGCTGGTGTGATAGTTGTTATTGTATGAGAACTCCACCAAAGGGAGGTGCTTTTCCCAGCCATTGCCGAAATCGATAACACATGCCCGAAGCATGTCTTCAAGAGTTTGGATCGTTCGCTCAGACTGCCCATCGGTCTGAGGATGATACGCTGTGCTCATGTCTAATCGTGAGCCGAAGGATTTATGCATTGCTTGCCATAGCTCTGACGTGAATCGTGCATCCCGATCTGAAATGATAGAAGTGGGCACCCCGTGCCTTGAAACAACTTCTTTAAGGTAGATGTCTGCGAGAGTGGAGAACTTATCCGTTTCCTTTATCGCTAGGAAGTGTGCAGACTTGGTGAGTCGATCCACGATCACCCATATCGTATCGTTCCCACGCTGAGATCTAGGTAAGCCCGTAATGAAATCCATGGAAATTTCTTCCCATTTCCATTGTGGTATTCTGGGTTGTTGAAGTAGGCCCGCTGGTTTCTGATATTCAACCTTGACCCTCGCACAGGTCAAACACTTGCCGACGTAAGTAGCGATGTGGGCCTTCATACTTGGCCACCAATATGTTGTTTTGATGTCGTGGTACATTTTATCCGCCCCTGGATGTACCGAGTAGCGGGACTTGTGAGCTTCATCCATTACAAGCTCGCGTAAACCGCCAAAAAGTGGGACCCAAATACACCCCGTTACATAGTAGGCACCGTCTTCCTTTTGTTCCATTCGTTGCCTTGAGCCGCATAAGGCTTCAGCCATGACATTTTCGGGTTTCAATGCTTCTACCTGAGCATTTCGTATCTGTGCAGGAAGACTAGACTGAATCGTAAGCTATAGCGCTCGCACGCGCTTAGGTAGAGTGTCTTTCCGACTGAGGGCGTCAGCCACAACATTGGCCTTGCCTGGATGGTACTTGATGGCGCATTCGTAGTCGTTCAGTAGTTCAACCCATCTCCGTTGACGCATGTTCAAATCCTTTTGCTTAAGAATTTGCTCGAGACTCCTGTGATCGGTGTAAATCGTGCACCTGGTACCGTACAGGTAGTGTCGCCATATCTTAAGCGCGAAGACCACAGCTCCCAGCTCTAAATCGTGCGTCGTGTAGTTCCGTTCATGAATCTTGAGTTGCCGCAAAGCGTAGGCAATAACTTTATCCCGCTGCATCAATACACAACCAAGCCCCCTGTATCGATGCATCACAATAGACCACGAAATCTTCCGTGCCCTCTGGCAATGAGAGAATAGGCGCGCTGCAAAGCTTATCCTTTAGGTACCGAAAAGCGTTTTCCTGGGAATCTCCCCAACGGTAGGTGACACCCTTCTGTGTCAGTAGTGTAAGTGGTTACGCGATCTTGGAGAAGTCTTTGATGAATCGTCTGTAGTAACCCGCCAAACCCAAAAATTGGCGTATTTCCGTTGGTGTACGCGGTGCAGGCCAGTTCCTGATCGAATCTACCTTGGATGGATCGAAATGGATCCCATCCCTATTCACCACATGGCCTAAGAAGTGGACTTCACGGAGCCAGAAGTCGCATTTAGAAAACTTAGCGTACAGCAGTTCCTTCCGAAGGAGTTCCAAAATAAGACGGAGATGCTGCTCGTGCTCCTCCTGACTCTTGGAGTAGATCAGGATGTCGTCGATGAAGACAATGACGAACTTGTCAAGATAGGGTTTACACACCCTGTTCATGAGATCCATAAATACGGCAGGCGCGTTTGTTAACCCGAATGGCATTACTAGAAACTTGTAGTGACCGTAGCGAGTTCTGAAAGCGGTTTTAGAGACGTCCTCATCCCGGACTCTCAGCTGATGATACCCTGACCTCAAGTCTATCTTGGAGTAGTAACTCGACCCCTGCAACTGGTCGAATAAGTCGTCTATAGGCGGAAGAGGATAACGGTTCTTCACCGTCACCTTGTTGAGTTCACGGTAGTCGATGCACATTCTGAACGTGCCATCTTTCTTTTTCACGAAAAGCACTGGAGCTCCCCAAGGCGATGAGCTTGGACGAATAAAGCCCTTTTCCAAGAGCTCTTGTAGCTGCTTCGACAGTTCTTCCAATTCGGTTGGAGCTAAACGATACGGTGCGCGGGCTATTGGTGCTGCTCCAGGAGCTAACTCAATCTGAAACTCGACTTGGCGATGAGGCGGTAAACCGGGTAAATCTTCAGGAAACACCTGAGGGAAGTCACGTACAACTGGAATATCCTCCAGCTTCTTTTCCTTTGCTGATGCATCAGTGACAAGTGCCAGAATGGCAGTGTGCCCCTTTCGTAAACATTTCTGCGCCTTCAAGAAAGAGATGATGCCAACCACAGCACCACTCTTGTCGCCTTGAACTTCAAGAGGTTCCTGACTAGAGCGAGGAATACGAATAACCTTTTCCTTGCATAAAACCTCTGCGCGATGTTGGGATAATCAATCCATACCGATGACGACGTCGAAACTACCCAAAACTATGGGTATAAGATCAATCGAGAAGGTCTGACCCGCTAGAACAATACTACAACCCTTGACTACATGTGCGGCTTCTACACTTTTACCATTGGCTAGTTCTACGACGTGTTTGGTGTTTAGGGGTGTTGGTGTACGTTTTAACAATTTACTCATTTTCAATGACATATAACTTGTATCAGCACCCGAATCAAATAAGACAGTAACATAAATATCGTCGAGAAGAAACTTATCCATAACCACATTGGGATCATTCATTGCGTCACCCCGACCTAGCACGAACATACGACCACGAGCTTCGTTGCCATTGTTGTTGTTGTTTCCCCCGTTGTTGTTGTTGTTATTGTTCCCGTTGCCCTGGTTGTTGTTGTTGCGATTCTGATTCTGGTTCAGTTGAGGGCAATCACGTTTGTAGTGGCCTTCAGCCCCACACTGGAAACATCCCCGGTTTCCACGATGTGGCTGCTGCTGCTGGTTCTGTGGAGTTGGCGGTGGGAGTTGCTGGTTCTGATTCGCTGGCCGTGAGCTTCTACAATCCTTAGCCTCATGTCCCGGCTTGAGGCATCTTTGACAACGTTCCCTGCGACATCTTCCACTGTGGTGTTTGTTGCACCTGTTACACCACGGGTGAGTTCCCCTATAACCACTCTGCCCTTGACTACCTGATGATTGCTGATTCGGACTCTGGTAGTCGTTGGTGCGGCGCTGCTGTGTTTGGGACTGAACAGAAAATGATCCCTTGCTGGAATCCCCCTCTCATTTTCTCTTGTTGTCACTGGGAGTAGCAGAAGTAGTGACAGTAGTAGTGGTAGCCTTGACACGTTTTGGCAGTCTGTTCTGATCCACTGCCTGATCTGTAATACGATGAGCGAGGCGCTGAATAGCCTGGATATTATCAAGATTAGCCGATGTCACATGGCTCTGGATCTCTGGTGCCAAACCCTTGAGATACAACTCAATACGTTTCACTGGAGGGTCCACCATAATTGGGCATAGCACGGCCAGTTCATTCGACCGTTTGGTATAGGCTTCGATCTCTGACCCAACCATTTTCAAGTGATACAGTTCATCTTCCAGCTTGTGAATGTCTTCACGAGTGCAGTATTCCCTTTTGATCAATTCCTTGAAATCATTCCAAGGGGTGGCATTAGCAGCTGCCAACCCTAGGATCTGCACCTGCGCGTTCCACCAAGTCAACGCGATTCCTTCCAAAGTGCCAGTGGCGTACTTGACCCTGCGAGCCTCAGGGCATTCGCACATTTCAAACACTGACTCTAGCTTCTCAAACCAATGGAGGAGTCCCACTGCCCCCTCGGTGCCACTGAATGAGCTTGGACGACAGTCCATGAAGTTCTTGAAAGTGCAGACAGGCTGCTGCGCGTGTTGACCTGCTTGAGCAGCTGCAAGTGCCGCAGCAACTTGAGCTTGAACGAGAGCCTCTAGCTGGGCTTGAGTCATGTTAATTCGTCCGGCCATTGATCTTCACATCAAGGCAACACAAGTGAGAAAGGTTCGCGAATAGTGCGATGACAGAAGAGTGTAAGCACATAGGTGTTCTCAAGCAATAACAAGTAGTGAGCAAAGTAATGTAAGCATACTACGAGCAAAGTTCTATGCAATTCTAGCATGTAGGCAATAAACATAAACCTTATTACCTAGGATGTTGAGTCTTGCACGTGGAGCGAAGCGTCGTTGTGGATCGTTGAGAGCACTGTTCTGTTTATAGTCCGGTTTTAATAAAAACGTTTTCCCCATATTAAAACCAAGTTCTCTATAACCAATGGCTCTGATACCAATCTGTCACACCCCCAAAATCCACCTGCGGAGTATCACCGCTTGGGAGCGTGACTGACCAGGATCAAGCCACCAATCATATCGAACATGTAATTAATATCAAATATAATAAATGTAAACCAATCATTCAATACGATAGGTGTTCAAAACATAATCATAGTTTATAAGTATAGCGGAAGCATAAGTACGGAAACCCAATTGTGTAACATAAGTTCAATAAGTTTCAAAACATAATCCATGCTCCACAACGACCTGCTCCTCCCTGTGCAAGCTCCATAAGTATCTAACGACCTGCAAGGCATGTAACAGATGATCAACAACTAGTTGAGCGAGTTCACAGTTTACAGTTCAGTAATAGTATAGTGTGAGTAGTAGTATGTTCGTTCGTTATGTCGTGTATCGTATTAGTTTCCATCGCGGCCTCCCAGGCAGGTATGCGAAGATATTAGGGGATATTCATCCCGAGTATTCTAGACTAGGTTTATCTGTATCGCGGCCTACCAGGCAGGTGTGCGAAGATCAGTAAATTTCAGTTCGCGGCCTTCCAAAGGCAGGTGTGCGAAGTCAGTCATAATATCGCGGCCAACCCTTGGCAGGTGTGCGAAGATCAGTTCAATAAGTGTTACTAGTCCAGTCGTATTCTTATCGTTAAGTTCTATCAACTGAGTATGTACAATAAAGTAATCCAATCCCATTCCCACCCTGGGAACCCCATTCCTTGGCGGTGTGAACTCACCTTGGGTTTGCTCGGTATGCTAAGTATGTGCTCAAATAAATCAGTCACGTCCTAGAGTATGCACGTATACACAATCAGTTTATATCCAAGTTGTGCACGTATAGGTAATCATACAAGTACCAACATGTAGTCGTTATCACATAAGTTATGTACAACACTTAACAGCAGTTAAATAATCCAGTTAGCTTTTAACAAGGTTAAATCATGTTACTGTGCAAAATAACCAAGTTGGCGAACAAGGATTTTTGGCGAAACACATAATTGACGAGACACATTCTGTTTCGCCAACTACCCTTGGCGAAACACCCCTCTAATACGTCAACATATCCTTGGCGAAACACTTTCTGTTTCGTCAAGATCCCCTTTGGCGAAATTAAAGTCCAGTTTCGTTAATATCATCACAGTAACAAAATAATAGTTTCTTAATAAATTCAGTTGACACCCTTAAAGGGCCGATAAAAATAACCAATACCCTTAAAGGGCCGCCCACACCTACCAATCGGAAATCACAATGAATTTCCTAAAATCTCACTTATGATTGACCGTCCATGACTACCAATCATTTGGTTTAAGATACTGATTTATTTTTGTAAAATGTGCACCTCCAAATACATATAGTAGCCGCCAATTTAAATGTTTATCATTCCACCCACCATAACTTATAATGAATCAACACATGTGCACAAATTCTTAACCACCTCAAGATGTGATTGTGCCAAACAAGCATAGACAAGGTTTCTCATTGGACCTCCATTATCAACCCATATACATCTTTCAATAATATAAATCCTCAAACTCTAAGTCAACACCAACTCACATATATGAAAGAATATATAGCCGATCATGTCAATGTCATGCATACACATATATTCCTACTGACATCTCAATAAATGTACACATGGTTATGTCGGATCCCATAATATGCTTTGGTAATAATAGGCAAAATATAACACAAGTTTTAATGGCCTTAGTGGCCGGCACCTATCCCAACCGCCAATCACCATTGGACCAATTGAAAAACCATAACCGACAATTAATAAACAATTCATAGGTAGGCACAATTTGCTTTTGATATATGATCAGTTAATGTATTCGGTCAAATCAAACGTACAGCATGGCCGAACGACATTACGCATTCAACACATATATCTTGAAATCAATTATTAAACACAATCACATACACATACAGATACGAAATCATGCATCGCTTAAACAACAGTGCAACTAACCGAGATGAGGAGGTCACTATTCTGATCAAAAGAAAAGGATTTGGAGGCTTGTGGCTGCCGTCGTACAAGGAAAGCAATAAGCTCTAGGGTTTGACGATCTAGTTTTCATATAACAGTTGAGAATAATATACTGACCCACTACTGGGCCTAAAGCCCATTTGATTTTCGTTGGTGAGGGCATTTGGGTTGGGGTGATTTCGTGAGGGGAGTGGGGGTTTCGGCTAGAGGATCCCACAATCACAACATTATACATACACATATATTACCCGTATTACCATACAAGCATATATCAGCCAATACAGTTATGTTGCACTACAAATACTCAAATCAAGCACAATATGATTCAACGTACTACAAACATGTACAGTTGTGAAACAAACCAGTCATGTAAACAACAATCTAAACAATTAACGCGTAATAGCGCGAAGATGGAATCTTGGAAATTCGAGTTGTCACATCATTCAAATCTGCTTTTGATAACAAAAATTCTTTACTGTAA
The DNA here is from genome assembly GCF_002127325.2 of Helianthus annuus. Taxonomy (NCBI): domain Eukaryota; kingdom Viridiplantae; phylum Streptophyta; class Magnoliopsida; order Asterales; family Asteraceae; genus Helianthus; species Helianthus annuus. Next base: position 102,501,604 of record NC_035444.2, on the reverse strand, counting down.
GATCGTTTGACCGACAAATTTTCCCTGTTGACTGACGAATTTGACTTTCCAGACTTAGATTTTGACTCAGACTCCTCATCAGTATCCAACACCTGATCGACCACCTTTTTGATTAACTCAGACTCATGATCAGTATCGGACGAGGTAAACGTGACATCAATGTTATCTGGTAAAACGTCAGTTGTGTCGGTTTTTAGCTTTATATTGACTGCTTTTTCAAGTTGCTCCTCGTTTGGTTTCCTAGGAGAATACCCATCCCAAATCGGAGGCGGACACTTGTTATAGCTAACAGTCGGTTTCTTACCACAATCTTTCTTTTCCTTTGGCTTCTCATCTTGAAAAGCTTCCATACCTGCAACAGTTGGGTAAATACGATCAATGAGATAATCAGAACTAGAATAGCTTAGCAATAATCGTCTAATCCTCTCATTCTCAATCTTTTCTGTCTCCAACTCTTGCTTCCACTTAGCACTCTCTTCGATGTAGAAGTTTATCGCCTTTTGCTTTGACATCATGACTGCATTCATCATCGTCAGTGCTTGTTCTCTTTCTGAGTTTGTCTTTTGGAGACCAGTTACTGTTTTGTTTAAGACATCGTACGATTCTTTCACATAATTGAGGTTGAACAGTAACTGCTCCTTCTTCTTCTCGTACTCAGCTATAATGTCGTCTTTTGCTACACATTCCTTGCAAGCTTCCAAACACTTCTCGCAAGGCTTGACGACTTCAACAATCTTCTCAACCTCGATTGTTTTCACAACTTTAATCACCTTTTCAGCTTCATTCACTTTTTCTTCATCCTTCACAACTTCAGTGATCTTTTTAGCACCACTTTCAACATTTTGAACATCACTTTCAGATTCCTTTTGTCGTTCTTTAGCAGCTCTTTTCTCCTTCAGTTTCTCCATGCAATCTGCAAAATAGAAATGAAAACTTTCAGGAGAAAGATGAGATTTAGCAACATTTATATGTTTTTCTTCCTCAACATCACTGCTATTATCAACTGGTGACTGATCAAATTGTGCAGATTTTTCAGAATCAGCATCTGATACACCAGAATCAGACGGTGTTTGATCAAATACAACTGCTTTTTCTGAAATAACCTCATTCTGTACACTCTCACATGAGCTCTGTAAACTTTCATCTGAACCCTCTGAAATTTCTCCAGATCTTTCTGAAAGTTCATCAGTACTTTCTGAATTTTCATCAGATGTAACAGACTTTTCATCCTCACTAGCTAAATTCACTCTAATAGATTTCATCCAAGTAGCAAACAAGTCTGGCTCTCGGATAATCTTGGCAATGAATGCTTTGAACTCTCCTTTTTCATCAACAAACATATCCTAGCTGAAGCCTTCAGGTAGTCTCTCATCATCTTGATCAACAAAATAGGCTTTGCTATTAGGAGATATGTATTTATCCCAGCTGAAGTCAACTACACATGCTCTCTTAGGGTCTTCAATCTTCCTACCATGAGCCGTCTGTGGTTCTTGAGATTGACCAACTTGCTGATAGATAGCTTTCCGGTAGTAGTCGTCTTTTCCGAATGGATTCTGTGCACCGCTAGCTTCTCTTCCCTTGCATTCCCGTTTGAAATGGCCTTTCTCCCTGCATCGAAAACAAGTAACTTTAGATTTATCAAAACCTAAAGTAGATACATGAGCATCAAGAAAGTCATTTCTCCCGGTGATTGTTTTGAACTTCTCAGCACGTCGAAGAACACTTCCAAGACACCATTTGATATCCACGAGTTCCATTTCTTCGGCGTCTATCTGATCGTAATCCTCTTTGGTAAGCATAGGATTTTCGATCCGACCAGCAACAAGCCCTTCATAGGATAACAATACAGAACCAAGAAGTGCCATGTGGTCTTTTGCAGTATCTTCTGAGAAGATTTGACCTTCTGGAAGGTTGAGAGCTATATTGCATTGAATCACATATCCATTTCCAGTCTTTGTTCCCTGGGACTGAAAGCTTGTATTTGTCTCTTTAGGGTTTACACTTGGAAACGATGAAAATCCACTACTACTCTTGTTTGAACCCTGATCAGCCTTTTCTGATGAATCTCCAGCACTGAATGCGGTTTGAATTTTTGGACTTTTCTCAGACTCAGAGACTAGAATACTACCTTTGTAATACATCTTCACATCTTGTTGACCACTCGGACTATTCATCCTCGCGATCTTTTGCTGTTCCAGATCCTGACTCTCGATTTTTCGATAAACTGTGAGATTGTCAGCCCGTCATACACACCTGTGTTCTTTAATATCATCAAATACGTTCCCCACTCCTTCTGAGGTAACGCATCGGCCAACTTATCCACCCACTCTTCACGACCTTTATCAACACCCAACATAGACAATGATCGCACTAAGTGACAGTATCTCTCAATCAGCTTCTTAGTATCCTCTCCTGGTAAGCTGCTGAACAGATCAAATTCTTTCTTTAGCAACGCCTTCTTGCTCTTTATCATGTTCTCGCTTCCCTCAAATTTAACTTTAAGAGCATCCCATATCGACTTTGCAGTTTTATCGTGTTGTAGCAGAATGAATATATCTTCCTTGATTGCTTGCTGCAACAAACTGATCATCATCTTCTCTGCTTTGTACATCACCCGTTCCTGATCAGTGAATTCAGATATCTGTTTGATAACTTGCAATTCTTTTCGAGGCAATACATACTTCTTCAGTATACACTCCCACGATCTAAGATGATTTGCCTTTACCCAGTTCTCAAAACGATCTTTCCATCCATAATATTCTTCAATACTCATCAATCTCGGGGGCTTTTGAGTTGTTCCCGTCTCGTTTTCTAAGTTCATTGCCTGAGCAATCGCGGCTGGAGTAGACGGTGTTGCGAAAGCGTTGTAAAACTCAGAATCCATAATCACTTAACACGTTTTCCAATACAGGTGACAAATAAGCGAACCAGGATGATCACAGAAGTGAAACTATTAATGTCTTGATAAGCGGACCAGTATCATTCACAAAAGCGAACCAGATGTTAGTCACCGAAGCGAATCTCACTATTCAAATAAGCGAACCACTGATATGTTCTTAAAAGCGAATCTGTGTGATTTCCACTGGAGCGAATCTCTCAGATAACTTTGGAGCGGACCTGTTTGAAAAGCGAACCTCTTGAGCGGATCTTCTAACAAGTGACTGACAAGCGAACTTGATTGAACAGATAAGTGGACCTGATCTTTCCTTTGGAGCGAATCTGTATAACAATGACACTGGAGCGAACCTTGAAACAGTTTGGAGCGAACCTATAAACCACGTGTCCTAGGAGCGAACCTAATCGTAGTTTGGAGCGGACCTGCTGAAATTTTGGAGCGGATCTTGCCAAAAATATGACACTTGAACGGACCTTGTGACAGATTTGAGCGGACCTATTGCGATTTGGAGCGAACCTGATACAAATCTGTTCAAACAAGCGAATCTGTTCTAGTCACATAAGCGGATCTATCGAAGGTACATATAAGCGGATCTCTATTCGAGTGTGTTTTCACCCATTTTTAGTCCGTATTTCAGTCTGAAAACTTCAAGGGTTTGTCTATGTTCAATAATACACTAACTGTGCAATTTTGATCCAATTCTGACCTTGAAAACTCCCTAAACCGAGAAAAGAAGATGTAGAAGTAAGAAACGATGACGAAATCCAGCTATTTTCTGTAGAAAACCTCCTCCCAAGTTCTGATACCACTTGTAGGATCGTTGACTGACCCGAACGAGTCGTTCAGAGGTAATCTCCTACGTTTCAGATGCGGAATAATAAGAAACGTAGGTAGAAATAGCTTGTTCTTCACTTTAATCTCTTGTTTTATTGATTTGACAGCTTTTACAGTTCAGACATCATACCGGCAGAGCTTCGGCAAGGAAATCAACACAATCGATACAGAATCGCTCGAACAGACACCTATATATAGGGATATGGGTTCGCTTATGTGACCTGTGTACACATGAGCGGACCTCATGTGTTCACATAAGTGAATCTCCTAACCTATGACCCTATGAGCGAACCTAGGTCACAAATATCATACACACTCGCATTTTCTCGTATTTCGTGCCCTAATCTATACAATGCAAAGAAAGACTCGATCCAAGACGAAATCAGCAGATGTAGTGCACCAACACTTTCAGGTCGATCGATCGAACGGTTTGTTCGATCGGCTGGCTTAACCGATCGGTCAGGAACTTCAGTAGTAGTCCTCAGCAGGATGTCACTCGATCGAACAGCATGCTCGATCGAACAGCATGCTCGGTCGGGTGGCATTCCAATACGTCGAACGAATTGAAAATCGATTAAGGGCTGAAGCATAGTATCTCATGATCCGATGAGTAATGTTATCAAACGGCTCGTTCGATCGAACATCACTTCGTTCAATACTATACTTCATGAAATTGTCAAAGTTGTGGGGCCATATGCTAGCCGATCGGCTGGCCTGGTCGATCGACTGACATGTCCGATCGGTTGGACTGTTCGTTCGAACAGCCTAACCGTTCGGTCAGCATCCTGACCTGGTCGGCCTGTTTGTCTGACACTTGGCTGTTTTGTTGATTATATTGAGGTGGTTTGACAACGAGCTGAACCACAGAGCTTTCGTTCTTACTTACTTCCCCTGCTTGGACAGGAATCACCCAAGTCCGGCTGGTGAACGGTTCGGAATGACGGTTTATCGTTTAACCCGAAGTCGGTGAACCTCGTAGATAGAATCCGAATCTTGAACCACACAACCATTAGAATGATTTGTGAGTTGGCTCAAGCTCCGTTTCTACCGGTTTGAAGGCATTGAGTGTAAAAGAGTTGAAAGAAAGTTGGAAATCCTTCCTTCAATCCTTCACATCATGTAAATGTTTAGATTTTTGATAGATCTTAGCTTGTTTATGTGGAAATCGGTTAGATCCGAGCTATTCATGGTGGATTGAAGCCAAAAGATGAGGTTCTTGAAGAACACCATGATGACATCATCCAAGAATGCTTAGATCTTGGTGATTTCACGGTTAGAAATCAAGATTTGAAAGATAGAAAGGTGTAGGAGTGTGTATTGATCAAGAAAGTACAAGATTTAGGATGAAAACTTACCAAAATTGGAAGAAATCTGAGAAAAGAAGGGGAGCACGAGCTGGTCGGTCAGAGAGTTTCTAAAAGTGGAAAGAATGACAATGACAGCTCTATTTATAGGCTCCAAAAGAGGAAAGGGCTGGCCGATCGGCCAGGCATCCCGATCGGACAGCCTGCTCGATCGGACAGTCCGTCCGATCGGCTGGGCTGTTCGATCGGCTGACAGCCTGATCGATCAACAACCTGGTTCGAGTCTTCGGTGCGACGATTTTCGATATTTCGATTTCGATTGAAGACGATACGAGTACGATAGAGTTTCCTATACAAATTACTTTCAGTCCCAATCACTATATCTAACATACAATCATCTATATTTCACCCTATCCTTACGTTACCATTCGTCATAATTCGATTTTGATTGCATTCGATTTGAGTTTTCGAGTTTCGATTCGAGTTTCGATTGATCACCACACAAAACATAAAGTAAACACGCACAGGTAACACATAAGGCACAAACACGTATAACAACTGTCACACCCCGACCGCGTAAAACAACAAACCGCGGCGGAAACGCCGGGGAGGTGAGTGGCGACAGAATTATTGTTTCAACAACCATGGCAATTTAAAGTTATGTATTATTAAAATTAAAGTTACATTGTCCTTGAGTTCAACTAAAACTACATAATAACTGTCTTTTAAGTCACTAAGGCCCGAGTCCGCCTAAGTGAAGCACAAGCATCATCATGCATTAGCACCTGAAACACATGTAAAAATAGGTACGTCAGCATAAAAATGCCTGTGAGATACATAGGTTTTGTTTATGCAGATTCATGACTTGTATTTGAAAGAAGTGTTTAATAAAATGTAGTCATGAACCTTGTAAAATGTTTTCCTTTGTAAAACCATGTGAAAATCAAAGAAAATCAAATGATGATGAAATGATAATGCATGGTTAAATGAATAACCAAGTGAAAATGAATTTGGATAAAATGTGTACTTTGTAAAACAATGTCTTGTTCTTGTATAAAATGTTTCTTGCCCAAGTGATTCATATAACGCAACAATGTATAATACAATAAAAGCACTTATATATAGGAAGTATCAGCGGCGTATCCACCATGCTTTTATTATATAACACATAGCCCCGTTACATAAGTCACTTATCAATAACCAACCAAAATGTCATGTTCAATGCCAAAAATGTTTATGTGAAAACCATGTTAAATGTCAGGTGAAACATGTATCATGTATAACTAATGTAATGCATAGCAAGTAGGAAATCATCTACTTAAACTATGTGAAAAATGTCAATGTATAAACTGTGTCATGTATGGTGAATAACTAGAAGCTACTCAACCCCATAAAAAAATGTACAAAACAATGTTTTTGAATAAACCTAAGTTTAAATCAAATGTTATGTTTTGCAGAAAAACAACGCTTTATGATTACAAACATTTATGCAGTAATGTTAATCGCATACATTCAAGCCTTGCGACTGTGGCGACAAACCTTTAAACAAATTAAAGGTTCATCTAAAGTTATGTAGTTGGATTCTGTCATTCCCAACTTCCAAACAAACCTAGGAAGTCGGAAACGGGAGTTGTCAATTCCTATGGTACCATTACATAAGTCCGAGCGACGTGATCAATGTTAATGAATGTATTATTGTCCCGATTGAACATACCAAATGTCATAACCAATGTAGCATGTGAAAACCATGTACTAGGTATGCTAAGTAAACATGCCTAGTAGAAATGTTCATGTAAAACAATGTGCTAGCATGCTCAGTAAACATACATAGCAGAAATGTTATGTAAAACAATGTGTTCCATATGCTAAGTAAACATATGCAACAAATGTGTAACAAATCAATTTGATAGCATGCTTAACATGCATTGCAAAACATAGTGAAAGCATGTACTAAATATGTACTAGGTGAAACTAGCATGTTTATGTCATAAAAGCATGAAATACACAAAAGTAACATGTATATACATGTGTATCACCCCAAAGTATTTGAAAACGGTAAAAGAGGGGAACTATGTACTCACTTGGGATTGCTAATTAGTCTGGAGAGTAAGACCAATTTAAGCTCCAAGGGTCACGGAATCAACCGGCACCTAGTATAGGTAACTATGTTAATAATTCGGCTCCTAAATCGGGAGATAGGATAGAATGAGGTTCTATAAATCAAATGAGTAATTGAACTCATATGGTATGATTTAATAGTCCCAACATTCTGATTGGAAAGCCTACCTAAGTGCTTTTGACCCGTTTTGATACATTATGGTAACATAAGCCACTATAATGCGTCGTTAGCGTAAAACTATGTTCGGATGATAATCTATGTGCTATGTCAAGTCTTACATGCCCAATTATCCCTAAACATGTTACTAAATCAGATTACTTGTCAAAAATATGTTCACATAGGCAAAATACAGATTTTAGCTTCAAAAGGGCATTTTGGTCATTTCCTATGGGCATACAAGCTAACTAGCAAATGACTAACCAATCCTATGTGATCATAAGGTTATAACCTCAGTGGTTATTCCCTATGAAACTCTGATCACTAACTAAGCTTGGTCGGATCCTAAAGATCGACCAAACGGGTCGGGTTCAGAAGTATAAGCGGTTGTTTAGACCGCTTACCTTATGACCCTAAACAAGCACAAACTAATAGTGTCGAGTTAGACATGTCAAAACATGTCTAACCTACTGATTTGGTATCAAAACAAAGTGTTTTGATACCCTAAAGTAGTTCCGAGGCAAAATGCGTGCTAAAATGCATTTTGACTGAAACTTTGACTCGACACTACAACTAGCTAACATGGTAATCAGCCGCTATAATCACGAAGGATTATAACTATCGTGATTACAATCACGTTTCAAAGTTCAATTGAACTTTGACTTGACCAATTGATGGTCAAAACCGAAAGTCAAACTGTTGGCCAAACGTTTGACTTTCTGCACTACATAAGGAAAAAGCCATAAAAAGAATGAAAGAATGCTCACTAAGGGTCCTTGCTATCTTTTCGACAAGAAGACAAAGTCCCAATTCAGCTTAGGAGAGCTCCAAAGCAGATGAGAAGGAGAGAAAGAAGGAATGAGCAAGGAATGAAGTGAATTGGATGGCTATTTATAGTTGTTGTGAAGTAACAAGATCATCATAAGTGGTTTGTTTAGCCATTAAGCGAGAAATCATGGCCATCCATTTGTCACAAGCAGGTACAAAGCCTTGGTGACCACTTAAACTTGCTTAACACACCAAAAATTTACCATAACAGCCCCTGAAATTGCAACAAAATGCTGAATTTCAACTTTTTGGAACTGGGCATGCTGACGCGGCCCGCGTAAGATAAGGGAGAGGGCCTACGCGGCCCGCCTGGGCTCCCCAGATCAGCAACAGTTTGATATTTGGCAGCTTTAGTCCCTGCATGCATTCGAGTCCATTTCAGGCCTTTTTGACCCCCGTTAAGCCATTTTCAAGGCTCTACAAGGTCAATAAAGCTTAGAGGACTCAAAATATGCTTGGAACATTCTCGGATGTCGGCTCGTTTGGTCGTACGGTCGCGTTGTTCGTTAAATTACGACGAAACTCAAACGGACGTGAAAACGAACCAAATTAAGCGACGAACGGAATTTTTGCATGCCGATCACTAAAATAAAAATATTTTAGTGTGTATAAAAATTTTGGATGTCCAGATGTGGCCAGAACGTAAGATATGCGCGAAAATGCAAACTTACGTCGTTTTTGACACTTTTAGCCCCTGTAAGATCATATAAGCATGTTTTCGCACACCGAACCTGTCAAAGCTTATTTCTAAGCTATGATTAGGTTGTATATGGTATGTTTAACTTATGATGAAGTCCCGGACTGTACGTTGCCTTACGAAACGGCAGACTTTTGCAAGTTGACGCAATTAGTCCCTGAGAGCGAATAAACTTGTTTTTGCCAAACCAAAACCTTTAAAACTTATTTCTAAGTTATGTAAAGGTTATTTAAGGTATGTTAAGTTTATGATGATGTTCCGGAGTGTTTGTCGTGTTAAGCTGATCGTGTTTACGCATCAGTTTGCGTATAACTCTCCATAAAGCGATATAGAGTTCAAAATCGATCAAAAATCAACACGGGCACAAAACCAAACATAAATGACAAACATTGGGATCAAAACACACTGTTTTATTAATATTGTATTGTTCAGAGTTTGTAAAATGATATCACAAGCACAGATGTCACAGTCTCCCCTACTTCAGGAAATTTCGTCCCGAAATTTATTTAGAGGAAACTTGTGAGAATAGATGCGGATATTTAGCTTTCATCCGATCTTCACGTTCCCAAGTAAACTCTGGGCCACGTTTAGATTCCCATCGAACTTTGACCAATTTAATCCGCTTGCCCTTCAACTGTTTAAAAGTACGGTCCACTATCTCCACAGGTTTCTCAACAAAGTGCATCGTGTTATCAACACGAATTTCATCAAGTGGTATGTGGAGGTTTGTGACAACTCGAACTTTAGACTCGCTTTATGTAACGCTATGTGCATATGTGAACTAAATTATATGGTTGGATTTAATAAATGTTTTGTTATTGTGTGCTTTGTGTATGTACGTATGTTAATAACTCGGATCGCACAACACTAGGTAACCCGAACGCACAAGCTCACAACACCCGCACAAGGCCGTTTGGGCCTCATTCTTGTACGCGGACCAATAGGGCTGCCCAAGTAAGGGCCGGCCCATTGCCTTTCTTTTTGCACGTACAAACATACACACATGAGGGGATTTCACCTCATTTGTTACAACATACTTTACACACAAAACCCTAGTGCCCCCTTCCTCCTCTCTAACCCGACGGCGAACAACTCTTTGGATCGAAGATCTTGCTATTCATTCGGCTCACCTTCTCCTTGTTTGATTTCAATCGGTTAGTGTATTACTATTGGGTTTATGATTTCTGTTGTGTTATGCGTGTTACATGATGTTATGATTTCCATGATTCGGTATGATGGTTAGAATTGTATGATGAACAATAATGGTTACATGATAATATGTTAGGAACCGGATTGAATGATGATAAATGTAATCGGCTTCTTGTTTGTTAGAATCGGATATGTGTAGGTGTTCTCGATAAGTTGTTTATGATTTGGATTGCATGACCTAGGGTTAGAACCGAACACTTAGTGATCGGCTGTGATGTGATATATGTTAAGGATGGTGTTTGATGCTCACGATTATGAGTTCGATTAGGGTTTATGTGAATTAGTTGAAACAACCCTGCTTTGATCGAATATTGGTAACACAAGAAACTGTTAATTTGTTATTGGAAAATTGGAAACTATTAACTAGCTTGTAACCGAGTGCATGAAATCCGGAACTTAGTTACAGTCGCACAAGATCAGTCACACAAACTGATCCAGCCGCACAAGGCCTTTCGCTCGCACAAGATCCCCTTGGATCGCACAAGCTGGGATATTGGGCCGGGCAGTCCAATTGTCCAATCGCACAAGAGTCCACAACCGTACAAGCCCAATCGGAGCGCACAAGTATATCATCCGTTGGGCTGTGTATGATAATGAAACTGTTGGGCCGAACAAGCCCAAAGTCAGATCGTACAAGCCTACATTGATCGCACAAGATAATCTTGGTTCATTGGTTGGGCCCTGATTATGCTAGATAATTATTACTGGACCAAACAAGCCCAAGTGGCCCACTCGCACGAGGCCGGTGCAGTCGCACAACCCAACTCGGTCGTACAAGGTGTTGGGTTCGCACAAGACTGTTATATGTTAACTATTGGGTCGGACTAACTTCACTTGCACATGTTATGATACTTGTTTAACCGATTGGGCCTCAAGCCCAATCCCAAATCGCACAACCCAAAGGACTCGCACAAGTCACTTATGCATATTGGGCCGGATAGTTTGGGCCTACTTGTATAAACTGTACAGGTTGTATGTATTGCTTAACTGTCAAATGTTGCCATGATTTATACGTGATAGTAACGTGTTATCTTATGTGATTCCTACGTGCATTACCTTAGTCAAAACCTGACTCGTATAATGACCGTGATAGGACGTGGTTGACCTTTTACTAGCTAATTGCACTCTTTGTGTATCTGCCGAGCAAACCAAGGTGAGTTCACACAGCCAAGGCATGGGATTCCCGGGTTGGGAATTGGGTTGGATATGTTGATATTGAAAGAGTTACTCGTACTTACGCATTCACTAGACTATAGACCATCGTCCTCAGGATAGTCAGGACACGTTACGTAAAGCCTACGTAACCCAGTATTTGCCATATGTCTCCCGGGTCGGGAGGACACGTTACGTAAAGCCTACGTAACCCAATACCTTCTACTGTCTTCCGGGTCGGAAGGACACGCTGCGTAAAGCCTACGTAGCCCCCACACGTACCACTGTCCTCGGGGAAGGGCACGTCACGTAAAGCCTACGTGACCCAGTACGTATTCCTGTTCTCGGTAAAGAAGAACACATGGTCGGAAGTTAGTCTAGTAGGTACCACTGATGAGAAGCCCTCATTAGTAAGGATAAACGTGGGAAGCCCCCACCGGTAATATAAACACAAGGTTTGGGAAGCCCCCACCTTTAGTACACACTAGTATGGGAAGCCCCCACTAGTTTAACTTATGCACTATGTTATGAACTTACTTTCTGTGAACTCGCTCAACTAGTTTGTTGATTATTTGCTGCATGCCTTGCAGGACCTTAGGTATTACTTGGAGCTTGCACCAGAGGGGAAGCGGGTCGTTGTGGACAAGAACACATGAATGCTTATTAAACAGTTTTACATTCACACATTGATACTTATGTTTTGGGTTTTACATTTAATGCTTCCGCTACATATACAATGTTTGGTTTTGAACATCAATTATGTCTATGATTACTATTAAATGCTATGTTTGACATAATTGGTGGCTTGATCCTGGTCATGTCACGCTCCCAAGCGGTGGTACTCCGCGTGTGGGATTTTGGGGGTGTGACAGATTGGTATCAGAGCCATTGGTTATAGAGAACTTGGTTTTAATATGGGAAAACGTTTTATTTAAAACCGGACTATAACCAGTACAGTGCTCTCAACGATCCACAACGACGCTTCGCTCCACGTGCAAGACTCGACATCCTAGGTAATAAGGTTATGTTTATTGCCTGTTTGCTAGAACTGTTTAGAACTTTGCTCGCATTACGGTTAGATACACATGATACTATAGCATGAGAATCCCTACGTGCTTACACTTTTCTGTCATCGCCCTATTCGCGAACCATTCTTACCTATGCTACTTGTTACAATGAAGATCATGTCTGGACGAATCAACATGACACAAGCCCCGCTAGAGGCTCTCGTTCAAGCTCAAGTTGCTGCGGCAGTTGCAGCAGCTCAAGCAGGTAGTATATCCTGCAGTATAGGCACACACTAGGATCTTTAGATCCTACATTAACTCTCGTATTTAACTTCGTCCTATTCGTACACAATAGGTCAACACGCGCAGCAGCCTGTCTGCACATTCAAGAACTTCATGGACTGTCGTCCAAATTCCTTCAGTGGCACTGAGGGGGCAGTGGGACTCCTCCATTGGTTTGAAAAGCTAGAATCAGTATTCGAAATGTGCGAGTGCCCTGAGGCTCGCAAGGTCAAGTTTGCCACTGGCACCTTGGAAGGAATTGCGCTAACCTGGTGGAACGCGCAGGTGCAGATTCTTGGGTTGGCAGCTGCTAACGCCACACCCTGGAACGATTTTAAGGAACTTATCAAGAGGGAGTATTGTACGCGCGAAGATATTCACAAGTTGGAAGACGAGCTGTATAATCTGAAAATGGTTGGGTCAGAGATCGAAGCGTATACTAAACGGTCGAATGAGCTGGCCGTACTGTGCCCAACTATGGTGGACCCTCCATACAAGCGCATCGAGATGTATCTCAAGGGGTTGGCACCAGAAATCCAGAGCCACGTTACCTCGGCTAACCTCGACAACATCCAGGAAATTCAGCGTCTCGCTCATCGCATCACCGACCAGGCAGTGGATCAGAATAAGCTGCCTAAGCGTGTCAGCGCTACTGCTACAGTCACTCCTTCAGCTACTCCTGCTACTACTAGCGAAAGCAAAAGAAAATGGGATGGAGATTCCAGCAGGGGTTCAGCGACTGTTCAGCCACAAGCTCAGCAGCAGAAGATCGACCACTATCAGAGTCCCAGTCAGCAATCCTCTGGTGGTCACAGACAGAGGAGATATCAGGGAAGTCAACCTAAGTGCTACAATTGCCACAGACATCACAATGGCCCGTGTAACAAGGGTCGTTGCCAAAGGTGTCTTAAGATGGGTCACGAGGCCAAAGACTGTAGGAGTCCACGGCCTGCGAATCAGAATCAGCAGCCTCAGCAACCAGCTCCACAAAACAAGCAGCAGCAACAGCAGCCACAGCGTGGAAACCGGGGATGTTTCCAGTGTGGGGCTGAAGGTCATTTCAAACGCGACTGCCCTCAGTTGAACCAGAATCGCAACAACAATAACCAGGGCAACGGGAACAACAACGGTGGAAACAACAACAACGGCAATGAAGCTCGTGGTCGTGCATTCGTACTAGGTCGAGGTGACGCAGTGAACGATCCCAACGTTGTTATGGGTAAGTTTCTCCTCGACAATATTTACGTTACTGTTTTATTTGATTCGGGTGCGGATACAAGCTTTATGTCTGTGAAAATGTGTCAACTGCTAAAACGTGCACCAACACTTTTACCCACCAAACATGTAGTAGAGTTAGCTAACGGTAAAAGTCTAGAAGCCACGCACGTAGTTCAGGGTTGTAATCTTATCCTAGCTGGCCAAGCCTTCTCTATTGATCTCATTCCCATAGTTTTGGGTAGTTTCGACGTCGTGGTTGGGATGGATTGGTTATCCCAACACCAGGCAGAAATCTTATGCAGTGAAAAGATAATTCGCATTCCTCGTTCGGGTCAGGAACCTCTCGAAGTCCAAGGCGACAAGAGTGGTGCTGTGGTTGGCATCATCTCTTTCTTGAAGGCTCAGAAATGCTTACGAAAGGGGCACACTGCCATTCTGGCACTCGTTACAGACGCATCAGCAAAGGAAAAGAAATTGGAGGATATTCCAATTGTACGTGATTACCCTCAGGTGTTTCCTGAAGACCTACCTGGCTTACCGCCTCATCGTCAGGTCGAATTTCAGATCGAGCTCGCTCCAGGAGCAGCACCCATAGCTCGCGCACCATATCGTCTAGCTCCATCAGAATTGGAGGAACTGTCAAAGCAGCTACAAGAGCTCTTGGAAAAGGGCTTTATTCGTCCAAGCTCTTCGCCTTGGGGAGCTCCAGTACTTTTCGTGAAAAAGAAAGACGGTACGTTCAGGATGTGCATCGACTACCGTGAACTCAACAAGGTGACGGTGAAGAACCGTTATCCTCTTCCACGCATAGACGACTTATTCGACCAGTTACAAGGGTCGTGTTACTATTCGAAGATAGACTTGAGGTCTGGTTATCATCAGCTGAGAGTCCGGGATGAGGACGTCTCCAAAACCGCATTCAGAACTCGTTACGGTCACTACGAGTTTCTCGTCATGCCGTTTGGGTTAACGAACGCGCCTGCCGTATTTATGGACCTTATGAACAGGGTATGCAAACCCTATCTTGACAAGTTCGTCATAGTATTCATCGACGACATTCTGATTTACTCCAAGAGTCAGGAGGAACACGAGCAGCATCTTCGCCTGATATTGGAACTTCTTCGGAAGGAACAGCTGTATGCCAAGCTTTCTAAATGCGACTTCTGGCTTTGTGAAGTCCACTTCTTAGGCCATGTGGTAAACAGGGATGGGATCCATGTCGATCCATCCAAGGTAGACTCGATCAGAAACTGGCCTGCACCGCGTACACCGACAGAAATACGCCAATTCTTGGGTCTGGCAGGTTACTACAGACGGTTTATTAGAGACTTTTCGAAGATTGCTCAGCCGCTTACGTTACTGACACAGAAGGGTGTTACCTATCGCTGGGGAGAGCCCCAGGAGACTGCTTTTAAGCACTTAAAGGATAGACTTTGCAGCGCACCTATCCTCTCTTTGCCAGAGGGCACGGATGACTTCGTGGTTTATTGTGATGCATCCATTCGGGGACTTGGATGTGTGTTAATGCAGCGCGACAAAGTTATCGCTTACGCCTCTCGTCAACTCAAGGTTCATGAACGCAACTACACGACGCACGATTTAGAGCTGGGAGCTGTGGTTTTCGTGCTTAAGATATGGCGACACTACCTGTACGGTACCAGGTGCACGATTTACACCGATCACAGGAGTCTCGAGCATATCCTTAAGCAGAAGGATTTGAACATGCGTCAACGACGATGGGTCGAACTACTGAACGATTACGAATGCGCCATCAAGTACCATCCAGGCAACGCCAATGTTGTGGCTGATGCCCTTAGTCGAAAAGACACTTTACCTCGGCGCGTGCGAGCGCTACAGCTCACGATTCAGTCTAGCCTTCCTGCACAGATACGAGATGCTCAGGCAGAAGCATTGAAGCCCGAAAACGTCAAGGCTGAAGCCTTACGCGGCTCACGGCAACAAATGGAACAGAAGGCAGACGGCGCCTACTATGTAACGGGGCGTATTTGGGTCCCACTTTATGGCGGTCTACGCGAACTTGTGATGGACGAAGCACACAAGTCTCGTTATTCGGTACATCCAGGGTCGGATAAAATGTACCACGACATCAGTACTACTTATTGGTGGCCTAGTATGAAGGCCCACATCGCTACGTACGTTGGAAAGTGCTTGACCTGTGCGAGAGTCAAGGTCGAATACCAGAAACCAGCTGGCCTACTTCAGCAGCCTAAGATACCGCAATGGAAATGGGAAGAAATTTCCATGGATTTTGTTACAGGCCTACCTAGATCCCAGCGTGGGAATGATACCATATGGGTGATCGTGGATCGACTCACCAAGTCTGCACACTTCCTACCTATAAAGGAAACGGATAAGTTCTCCACTCTCGCAGACGTCTATCTTAAAGAAGTTGTTTCGAGGCACGGGGTGCCCACATCTATCATTTCGGATCGCAATGCACGATTTACGTCAGAACTATGGCAAGCGATGCACAAATCTTTCGGCTCACGTTTAGACATGAGCACAGCATACCACCCTCAGACGGATGGGCAGTCTGAGCAAACGATCCAAACTCTAGAAGACATGCTTCGGGCATGCGTTATCGATTTCGGCAACGGCTGGGAAAAGCATCTCCCTTTGGTGGAATTCTCGTATAATAATAGTTATCACACCAGCATTCAAGCCGCTCCATTCGAGGCATTGTACGGGCGTAAATGCCGGTCACCCCTCTGCTGGGCAGAGGTGGGGGATAGTCAGATCACGGGTCCAGAGATCGTAGTGGACGCCACGGAAAAGATTGCACAAATACGACAACGCATGGCGGCGGCACGCGACCGTCAGAAAGCCTACGCGGACAAGCGTAGAAAGCCTTTGGAATTTCAGGTCGGGGACCGGGTTTTATTGAAAGTCTCACCCTGGAAGGGTGTGGTACGTTTTGGCAAACGGGGCAAACTGAATCCGCGGTACGTCGGACCATTCGAAATCATAGAAAAGATTGGCAAAGTAGCATACAAGCTAAACCTACCAGCTGAACTCGGGGCAGTTCACAATGTCATTCATGTGTCGAACCTAAAGAAGTGCCTATCAGATGAAAACCTCATCATTCCTTTCAAAGAACTCACTATCGACGAGCGGTTGCAGTTCGTCGAGGAACCAGTTGAAATCACGGACCGGGATGTGAAGGTCCTCAAAAGCAAGAGAATCCCTCTTGTTCGAGTTCGTTGGAACTCCAAACGTGGCCCAGAGTACACCTGGGAACGCGAAGACAGGATGACAGAAAAGTACCCCCAATTGTTCGCGAACAGTACAACCACTGCTGAGGCTGAAGCTACTACTTCGGAATTTCGGGACGAAATTCCAGATCAACGGGGGGAGGATGTGACACCCCAGGAAAATCAGTGAACAATACGGTTTACCTAGCTTCCTCAGTGAGTGCATACCAAATTTCGGGACGAAATTTCCAATTAGTTGGGGATAATGTGACAACTCGAACTTTAGACTCGCTTTATGTAACGCTATGTGCATATGTGAACTAAATTATATGGTTGGATTTAATAAATGTTTTGTTATTGTGTGCTTTGTGTATGTACGTATGTTAATAACTCGGATCGCACAACACTAGGTAACCCGAACGCACAAGCTCACAACACCCGCACAAGGCCGTTTGGGCCTCATTCTTGTACGCGGACCAATAGGGCTGCCCAAGTAAGGGCCGGCCCATTGCCTTTCTTTTTGCACGTACAAACATACACACATGAGGGGATTTCACCTCATTTGTTACAACATACTTTACACACAAAACCCTAGTGCCCCCTTCCTCCTCTCTAACCCGACGGCGAACAACTCTTTGGATCGAAGATCTTGCTATTCATTCGGCTCACCTTCTCCTTGTTTGATTTCAATCGGTTAGTGTATTACTATTGGGTTTATGATTTCTGTTGTGTTATGCGTGTTACATGATGTTATGATTTCCATGATTCGGTATGATGGTTAGAATTGTATGATGAACAATAATGGTTACATGATAATATGTTAGGAACCGGATTGAATGATGATAAATGTAAACGGCTTCTTGTTTGTTAGAATCGGATATGTGTAGGTGTTCTCGATAAGTTGTTTATGATTTGGATTGCATGACCTAGGGTTAGAACCGAACACTTAGTGATCGGCTGTGATGTGATATATGTTAAGGATGGTGTTTGATGCTCACGATTATGAGTTCGATTAGGGTTTATGTGAATTAGTTGAAACAACCCTGCTTTGATCGAATATTGGTAACACAAGAAACTGTTAATTTGTTATTGGAAAATTGGAAACTATTAACTAGCTTGTAACCGAGTGCATGAAATCCGGAACTTAGTTACAGTCGCACAAGATCAGTCACACAAACTGATCCAGCCGCACAAGGCCTTTCGCTCGCACAAGATCCCCTTGGATCGCACAAGCTGGGATATTGGGCCGGGCAGTCCAATTGTCCAATCGCACAAGAGCCCACAACCGTACAAGCCCAATCGAAGAGCACAAGTATATCATCCGTTGGGCTGTGTATGATAATGAAACTGTTGGGCCGAACAAGCCCAAAGTCAGATCGTACAAGCCTACATTGATCGCACAAGATAATCTTGGTTCATTGGTTGGGCCCTGATTATGCTAGATAATTATTACTGGACCAAACAAGCCCAAGTGGCCCACTCGCACGAGGCCGGTGCAGTCGCACAACCCAACTCGGTCGTACAAGGTGTTGGGTTCGCACAAGACTGTTATATGTTAACTACTGGGTCGGACTAACTTCACTTGCACATGTTATGATACTTGTTTAACCGATTGGGCCTCAAGCCCAATCCCAAATCGCACAACCCAAAGGACTCGCACAAGTCACTTATGCATATTGGGCCGGATAGTTTGGGCCTACTTGTATAAACTGTACAGGTTGTATGTATTGCTTAACTGTCAAATGTTGCCATGATTTATACGTGATAGTAACGTGTTATCTTATGTGATTCCTACGTGCATTACCTTAGTCAAAACCTGACTCGTATAATGACCGTGATAGGACGTGGTTGACCTTTTACTAGCTAATTGCACTCTTTCTGTATCTGCCGAGCAAACCAAGGTGAGTTCACACAGCCAAGGCATGGGATTCCCGGGTTGGGAATTGGGTTGGATATGTTGATATTGAAAGAGTTACTCGTACTTACGCATTCACTAGACTATAGACCATCGTCCTCAGGATAGTCAGGACACGTTACGTAAAGCCTACGTAACCCAGTATTTGCCATATGTCTCCCGGGTCGGGAGGACACGTTACGTAAAGCCTACGTAACCCAATACCTTCTACTGTCTTCCGGGTCGGAAGGACACGCTGTGTAAAGCCTACGTAGCCCCCACGCGTACCACTGTCCTCGGGGAAGGGCACGTCACGTAAAGCCTACGTGACCCAGTACGTATTCCTGTTCTCGGTAAAGAAGAACACATGGTCGGAAGTTAGTCTAGTAGGTACCACTGATGAGAAGCCCTCATTAGTAAGGATAAACGTGGGAAGCCCCCACCGGTAATATAAACACAAGGTTTGGGAAGCCCCCACCTTTAGTACACACTAGTATGGGAAGCCCCCACTAGTTTAACTTATGCACTATGTTATGAACTTACTTTCTGTGAACTCGCTCAACTAGTTTGTTGATTATTTGCTGCATGCCTTGCAGGACCTTAGGTATTACTTGGAGCTTGCACCAGAGGGGAAGCGGGTCGTTGTGGACAAGAACACGTGAATGCTTATTAAACACTTTTACATTCACACATTGATACTTATGTTTTGGGTTTTACATTTAATGCTTCCGCTACATATACAATGTTTGGTTTTGAACATCAATTATGTCTATGATTACTATTAAATGCTATGTTTGACATAATTGGTGGCTTGATCCTGGTCATGTCACGCTCCCAAGCGGTGGTACTCCGCGTGTGTGATTTTGGGGGTGTGACAAGGTTCTCATCAGCTAAACACTTTCTGAGATTGGACACGTGGAATGTTGGATGAACATTTCCAAGTTCAGGAGGTAGCTTAAGTTTGTAGGCTACTTTTCCGACTCTTTCAACGATCTTGAATGGTCCAACATAGCGAGGTGCAAGTTTTCCTTTCTTCCCAAATCTAATCACACCTTTCCAAGGAGATACCTTGAGTAGGACGTGATCACCGACTTGAAATTCTAAGGGCTTGCGTCGTCGATCCGCGTAACACTTCTGACGGCTTCTAGCTGTCTGAAGGTTTTCACGAATCTTCTTAACCTTATCTGTAGTCTCTAGAATGAGTTCAGGTCCAGTAAGCTGAGCTTCACCTATCTCATTCCAGCAGACCGGTGAACGACATTTTCGACCGTATAAAGCTTCGAAAGGAGCCATGTTGATGCTAGAGTGATAACTATTGTTGTAGGAGAATTCGATCAAAGGTAGATGCTAATCCCAACTACCACCAAAATCAATCACACACGCTCTAAGCATGTCCTCCAGTGTCTGGATTGTTCTCTCAGATTGACCATCTGGCTGTGGATGGTACGCTGAGCTCAAATGAAGTTGAGTACCCATGGCAGATTGCATGGTTCTCCAAAAGCGAGACGAGAATCGAGCATCTCTGTCAGATATAATGTTCAAAGGAACACCATGTCGAGATACAATCTCATCAACATAGATCTTGGCAAGCTTGTCAGCAGATAGATCCTCACGGATCGGTAAGAAATGTGCTGACTTTGTAAGACGATCAACAACAACCCAAATGGCGTCATAACCTTTCTTAGTGCGCGGTAACTTGGTAATGAGATCCATAGAAATGTTTTCCCATTTCCAAACCGGAATCTCTGGTTGCTCTAATAATCCAGAGGGATGTTGATGTTCTGCCTTAACCTTGAGACAAGTAAGGCATTTTGAAACATATAAGGCAATGTCTTTCTTCATACCCGACCACCAGTACTGGGTTCGAAGATCCTTATACATTTTGTCTGCACCAGGATGAATAGAATAACGAGACTTGTGAGCTTCATCCATAAGCAAGGTGCGAAGATTGTCTATACTTGGGACCCACAAACGGCCCATGTAATAGAATATCCCAAAGTCTCTCAGTTCAAGCTCAGGATTAGTATGACACGGTAACTCTTTACCCATCAAGTCTTGTGTAATACAAGTATGTTGAGCCTGAATTATGCGAGATTGAATATCAGATCGAACCTGAACACAGTGAAGCTTGACACGTTCCTTACGACTCAATGCGTCAGCCACGACATTCGCCTTACCAGGATGGTAGGGAATTTCGCAATCGTAGTCGTTTAGGAGTTCAACCCAACGTCGTTGCCTCATGTTTAGTTCTTTCTGATTGAAGATGTGCTGGAGACTTTTGTGGTCAGTAAACACTACACACTTTGTACCGTAAAGGTAGTGTCTCCAGATTTTGAGAGCAAAGACTACTGCACCTAACTCAAGACCATGAGTCGTGTAGTTCTTCTCGTGCACTTTCAGCTGTCTTGATGCATAGGCTATAACTTTGTTTGTTTGCATAAGAACACAGCCAAGGCCTAAGTTGGATGCATCACAGTACACGACAAAGTCGTCGTTACCCTCGGGCAAAGATAGAATAGTGCATCACAAAGCTTCTGTTTCAAGGTCTGGAAAGCTTCTTCCTGTTTGGATCCCCACTCAAAAGGTTTGCTTTTCTGAGTTAAAGCAGTGAGAGGAACCGCAATCTTGGAGAAGTTTTCAATGAAACAGCGGTAATAACCCGCTAGACCAAGAAATGAACGAACCTCGGTAGGAGTAGTAGGAGTATCCCAATCCTTAATCGCACTGATTTTGGCGGGATCTACATGTATACCTTGTTCATTGACTATGTGCCCCAAAAATTGAACTTCCTTAAGCCAGAATTCACACTTGGGAACTTGGCGAAAAGTTGTTCTTTCTTTAGGAGCTCCATTGAAAGACGAAGATGTTGCTCATGAGCAGCTCGAGTCTTAGAATAGATCAGAATATCATCAATAAAGACGATGATGAACTTTTCCAAATAAGGCTTACAAACCCTATTCATCAAGTCCATGAAAATAGCAGGAGCATTTGTTAAACCGAAAGGCATAACAGTAAACTTATAGTGACCATATCGAGTACGGAAAGCTGTCTTGGGAATATCTTCTTCGAGAACTCGAAGTTGATGATACCCAGAACGTAAATCAATCTTCGAAAAGCAAGTAGCACCCTGTTGCTGATCAAAGAGATAATCAATGCGAGGTAGGGGATATCGATTCTTGATGGTAAGCTTGTTAAGCTCACGGTAATCGATACACATCCTAAAAGATCCATCTTTCTTTTTTCACGAATAGGACAGGAGCGCCCCAAGGGGAAAAGCTTGGACGGATGAATCCTTTGTCAGAAAGCTCCTGAAGCTGCTTAGATAACTCTTGCATCTCGGATGGTGCAAGACGATAAGGTGACTTAGCAATGGGATTAGCGCCAGGCACAAGATCAATGCGGAACTCAACTTGGCGCACAGGGGGTAAACCAGGTAATTCTTCATGAAATACCTTTGGGTAATCCTGAACAACAGGGATATCTTGGATAGTCTTACCCTTGCCTTTATCCTCTACAACATGTGCTAAGAAAGCAACATATTTCTTGCGTAGATACTTGCGGGTTTGGGTACAAGACATGAGTTTAAGGCTACTAGCAGGTTTCTCCCCATGAATTTCTAAGATCTCACCAGTCGAAAGAGGTACACGAACCAACTTCTCAAAACATACCACCTCAGCATGGTACTTTGATAACCAATCCATTCCTACCATAACATCAAAGCTCCCGAGTTGCATCGGTGTGAGGTCGATAGGGAAAAGATGGTTATTGAGATTCAACTGGCAATTTCGAAGAACCGAATCGAGTATAATGGGTTCACCACTAGCTACTTCTACTGTCAAGGGCTTTCCTAGTTTCGTTCTAGGCATCGCAAGCAAAGGCTCAAATGCTAAGGACACAAAGCTCTTATCGGTACCCGAATCAAATAGAACAGAAGCAGGATGGTTGTTAACAAGGAACGTACCGTTCACCACTTCGTTATCCGCGCGAGCCTCATTTGCATTCAAGTTAAAAGCTCTACCACGAGCTGGTGCCTGATTTGCATTTGCCAACCTCGGGCAATTGTTCCTGTAGTGGGTTAAATCTCCACAGTTGAAACATGAACCAGGCGGAAAATGAGGTCGTGCATGATTCTGGGCAGGGTTTTGTGCATGGTTTTGAGCAGGCTGATTCTGATTAGGAGCAAAACGGTAGGTATTTGCTAGATGACCAGACTTGCCACAATTCGTGCAGATGTGGCATTGCAACTATGGCTGGTGATGGCTATTACATCTGTTGCACAGAGGTGCATTCGCAGCATACTGCCTCTTGGCAGCAGGTTGTGCAGCCTGATTAGGAGCAGCCTGGTTTGTCTGAGTAGTGACAGCAAAATTCTTGGAAGCCTTACGCTTCCTCGATTTCTTAGAAGACTCAGCAGCCTTCTTGCCCTTACTCTCCTTGGTGCTATCAGACTGTTTCTGCTTTTTGTCACCTTTCCTGTGGAGTTTACCCTTCTTGATCTGCGATTCAGTAAGGGTAGCAGCTAGCTCAATGGCCTGTCGGACGGTAGTAGGGTGACTGCCAGTGACAATATCCTGAACAGGATCTGGCAAACCGTCTATGTACCTCTCAATAGCCTTATCCAAAGGCGTGACCATAGTCGGACAGAGCAAGCTTAACTCCTCATATCTGTCAGCTTACACCCGATGTTCACCACTGATTTGATTCAGATCATTGAACTCATCTTCGAGTGCCCTCTGCTCGTGTCGAGGACAGAATTCTCTCATCATGAGAGCCCTGAGTTCTTCCTAAGTTTGACCCAAAGCAACATCTGCACCTCTATCTCTCATTACCCCATTCCACCAGGTAAGAGCCCTCTTCTGGAATACACTCGAAGCAAACTCGACCTTACGTTTGTTCGGACACTGAACATGGCGAAATGTGCTCTCAAGACTCTCAAACCACTGGAGAAGCCCAGTTGCTCCTTCAGTACCACTAAACTTAAGTGGTTTAGCCGAGTTAAACTGTTTAAAGTTGCACGGAGCAGGTGCATTAACATTGTTATTGGTGGCTTGGTTTATTTGAGTTATGAGACCAGGTAGCATAGCAGCCATCTGCTGTGCTATAATAGCTGCCAGTTCGGCATCAGGTTGAGGAACGTTACGTCGAGGAGGCATTCTAAAAGAGGAAACATGAGAGAAAACGAGTGAGATGATGTGATGAAAATGAGATAACAATAAAATCGACAAAAAGCAAGGAAGGTGGTCATTTGCTTGTTACCACAAA
Source organism: Helianthus annuus (assembly GCF_002127325.2). NCBI lineage: Eukaryota > Viridiplantae > Streptophyta > Magnoliopsida > Asterales > Asteraceae > Helianthus > Helianthus annuus. The sequence goes on along the minus strand of NC_035444.2, from coordinate 102,477,534 downwards.
GCAAACAAACAACACACAGTGACAAATCAAAGTAAATGAGTCATAATAATGTATCACGAAGACATGCTCGCCTATAAGTGGACACTCACCCCAAGAGTTCCCAGGTAAGAGTGACTGGTCCGATACTGCGGATTTGTACGAACACTCTAGCCTTAGACAGAAAACTCAGGGTATAGGCATTCACTCTTCCAGTTTGCACGTGTTCACATTATTTAGACCAAAAACTTTGACGAGATTTTGAAAATTTGGAAGGCACGAGGCCAAAAAGAAATCATCTAAGGATAGATGATTGATCTCAAAATCATTTTGGAAATTGTGTTCAAGTTTTGGTAATCACCTAAGGATAGGTGACGTGTATTGTTTTAGAATCTAAACACAAGTAAACTTGTGTTAGGGTCCTAGAAAGTTATAGTCTAGGTCAAAGCATTGCTAATAACCTAATTCCCTATAACCATTGGCTCTGATACCAACTCTTCTGTCACACCCCAGCCGCGTAAAACAACAAACCGCGGCGGAAACGCCGGGGAGGTGAGTGGCGACAGAATTATTGTTTCAACAACCATGGCAATTTAAAGTTATGTATTATTAAAATTAAAGTTACATTGTCCTTGAGTTCAACTAAAACTACATAATAACTGTCTTTTAAGTCACTAAGGCCCGAGTCCGCCTAAGTGAAGCACAAGCATCATCATGCATTAGCACCTGAAACACATGTAAAAATAGGTACGTCAGCATAAAAATGCCTGTGAGATACATAGGTTTTGTTTATGCAGATTCATGACTTGTATTTGAAAGAAGTGTTTAATAAAATGTAGTCATGAACCTTGTAAAATGTTTTCCTTTGTAAAACCATGTGAAAATCAATGAAAATCAAATGATGATGAAATGATAATGCATGGTTAAATAAATAACCAAGTGAAAATGAATTTGGATAAAATGTGTACTTTGTAAAACAATGTCTTGTTTTTGTATAAAATGTTTCTTGCCCAAGTGATTCATATAACGCAACAATGTATAATACAATAAAAGCACTTATATATAGGAAGTACCAGCGGCGTATCCACCATGCTTTTATTATATAACACATAGCCCCGTTACATAAGTCACTTATCAATAACCAACCAAATGGTCATGTTCAGTGCCAAAAATGTTTATGTGAAAACCATGTTAAATGTCAGGTGAAACATGTATCATGTATAACTAATGTAATGCATAGCAAGTAGGAAATCATCTACTTAAACTATGTGAAAAATGTCAATGTATAAACTGTGTCATGTATGGTGAATAACTAGAAACTACTCAACCCCATAAAAAATGTACAAAACAATGTTTTTGAATAAACCTAAGTTTAAATCAAATGTTATGTTTTGCAGAAAAACAATGCTTTATGATTACAAACATTTATGCAGTAATGTTAATCGCATACATTCAAGCCTTGCGACTGTGGCGACAAACCTTTAAACAAATTAAAGGTTCATCTAAAGTTATGTAGTCGGATTCTATCATTCCCAACTTCCAAACAAACCTAGGAAGTCGGAAACGAGAGTTGTCAATTCCTATGGTACCATTCCATAAGTCCGAGCGACGTGATCAATGTTAATGAATGTATTATTGTCCCGATTGAACATACCAAATATCATAACCAATGTAGCATGTGAAAACCATGTACTAGGTATGCTAAGTAAACATGCCTAGTAGAAATGTTCATGTAAAACAATGTGCTAGCATGCTCAGTAAACATACATAGCAGAAATGTTATGTAAAACAATGTGTTCCATATACTAAGTAAACATATGCAACAAATGTGTAACAAATCAATGTGCTAGCATGCTTAACATGCATGGCAAAACATAGTGAAAGCATGTACTAAATATGTACTAGGTGAAACTAGCATGTTTATGTCATAAAAGCATGAAATACACAAAAGTAACATATATGTACATGTGTATCACCCCAAAGTTTTTGAAAACGGTAAAAGAGGGAAACTATGTATTCACCTGGGATTGCTAATTAGTCTTGAGAATAAGACCAATTTAAGCTCCAAGGGTCACGGAATCAACCGGCACCTAGTATAGGTAACTATGTTAATAATTCGGCTCCTAAATCGGCAGATAGGATAGAATGAGGTTCTATAAATCAAATGAGTAATTGAACTCATATGGTATGATTTAATAGTCCCAACATTCTGATTGGAAAGCCTACCTAAGTGCTTTTGACCCGTTTTGACACATTATGGTAACATAAGTCACTATAATGCGTCGTTAGCGTAAAACTATGTTCGGATGGTAATCTATGTGCTATGTCAAGTCTTACATGCCCAATTATCCCTAAACATGTTACTAAATCAGATTACTTGTCAAAAATATGTTCACATAGGCAAAATACGGATTTTAGCTTCAAAAGGGCATTTTGGTCATTTCCTATGGGCATACAAGCTAACTAGCAAATGACTAACCAATCCTTTGTGACCATAAGGTTATATCCTCAGTGGTTATTCCCTATGAAACTATGATCACTAACTAAGCTTGGTCGGATCCTAATGTGACAACCCTCACAAAACCAGGTATCCGTACGACTTAATTAACTATTAATTGTTGCCTAATTACTGTGCTTAACTGAGATTTCTGATAAACTGCTGCTTGATTGTTGGTACTTGTACATATCTGCATCATACTTTGATTTCTGTCACTACATTATTTACTTACTGAACTCTAGTGACAAACATGATGCACAAAAGCACAGTAGCATTTGAACGGATAACCTATTGAACATGCTGATATAGCCAGCATCAGGCAGACACTGCCTCTAAAGGCCTGAATGAGCCAGAAATATTTTACTACACCCATAGTGTGTGTAGGGATACAAGGGTTGTTAAACTGCGTCTCTAGGAATAAGATACAGAGATTGGATGTGCCTAAAACGTACTCTAAGCACAAAACACAGCACTTTTATCAACACACTAGCTTCTAGCTAATTAATAAAGTGCCAAAACATGGGGAAATATTCCTGACACTTTGCAGAATAAATTGTGTCACTAAAAATATTATTTACGACGCTTAAAGGGTTACTTAAGCACTTTAACGGATTACTATCCAACCGAACAACCGGACTATACCCGGAACATAAAAATATTGCCAGAAATATTATTAGTCTTTTTCTGAACCAGTTAGGGTCCCTGATTACCCTAACACCCGCTTTATAACGCGTCATGCAACTAACGGGGTTAATCCCTAAAAGTAACCTACTTAACTAAACTGAACTCTAACTGTATGATTGGAAACGAACCGGATACCCTTTCCTCCTAAAGATATCGGCCAACAAGAGGGGACAAGGAAGTACGCTTTTTGATTATTAAATTATTTATGTTGGAAATCTAGTAGACACGAGACCCGTTGGACGAAAGAACTTGATTTTTCCTATCAATAACATCACCCTTCACATTAGAGAACCACCACATTTCACCAACACACCTTGCTCTCTCTCTTGCCTCCCCACTCTCGGCCGTAACTCCCCACCCACACACCTCCATTGTCGGCTTTTGATCTCTCCATTCCAAGCTTATACAAGGCTTACGGATCACGTATAAGGAAGCTTGAAGCAAGCGGAAGTTGAAGGACCTCGTTTCTTTGCTTTTATCCACGCCATTTTCGACTAGATTCTTCCCTAGCCCCGAGCTAGAGGTATAATGTTTAAAACTCACTCTCGATCGTATCTAAAGTGGTTAATATGATTTTTAACGGTTGAAAGTCGGAATCATGCGTTTTGAATCTATAAAGTCTACTAAAACTCGAATATTGTTGGTTAAAAGCTCATAACATGTGTAAAAGTTGTAGTATTTGAATATGTTGGTTATTGAGGCCCGATCTACGATGTGGTGGCTCTTATCATCGTTTAACCCGACTTTGTTAAGATCATAGATCTTGACATAAGCTTGTTTCTGTCGGTACGAGGGTTAAAAGGTGAAACTCCACCACACGAGAAACATGAACTTGTGTAAAAGTATTTTGACTTGTAAAATAGTATTTAAAACGAGCCGATCTATGTATGTACAAGTGGTATATTCGTAGAACCAAGTGTCGAGAAAACCATGTTTTATAAAAGTTGGGTGACATGTTAACAAATATGATTTTTACAAACTACAAGTGTATAAACACTTGTGAAACGAAAAGATCCGACGAAGTAACAATTTTTATAAAAGTTGTCGGGAAGTTGTAAAGGGTGAATTGTTCTAAAAACGGGGTTTTTACAAGACTAAACTATTTTATACATAGATCCACTAAATATAAGGTGATCTACACTATGACTTTCGGAAAAACTACAAGTTCATGTAATAATGCGATTTTACATTCTAGTCTACAAGTTTGATGTGTTGAAACTAGTTTGAAGTATCGGAAATTGATTGGTTGATTTAAAGAGGTGTTGGAATGATTTTGTAAAAGAAAATGATACGCTTGAAAGCGTGGCCACCTCCAGTTACAGGGGAAACTCTGGCGAAATTTTTCTAAAATCTAACACTTAGAATTATTTGCAAGTGTTAAACTATTTTGAAATGTTTTCAAAATACATTTAGCCAAGACTTTATTTATCAAATATTCGGAGGTGGGATTTTCACAAAACTAAACGTGATAAATATATATTCGGTAAATATATTTTTCACCACACTGTTTATGATTATTTTGTGAAAATATATAAATATTATTTTTAGAGTAAAAATAATATTTACAAACCTTGTCGAACCCAAAATAATGCAAACGCTTACACGACAAACATATAAGTTACAACGGTAATTACCATTACCACTTAATCGCCAAAACGTAACTTACGCTTTATACGGAAATATTCATAAATGCGTATTTTGTCAACGTATTATTTTTGGGAAAGTATTATGCGAAGAGAAAATATATTATTTTTTAGAAAAATAATTATATTTTGGAATGAGAAGTAAAATATATTAAGTGAGACTTAATATTATAAACGCGCATGTATTAATTCCCCCATCCTTGGGAAGGAGATTAACTACCAAATATATACAAGGAACAGTTGTCTAACTGTTTCCCGAAAATTAAACTATAAAGCTAAAGCACGGCCATCCGTCTAATAGAATTAGCACATGTAGGTCGTTGCACAGCTTTCGGACATTTGGAGTGCTTGATTATAAACAAAACGTTTTTATAAACAAATGTTGAGCATATTTTATTTATTATTTTTAGGCTCGGTCTGGGAGACTGAGGCTCGGTCTGGGAGGCCGAGGCTCGATCTAATGGATCGAGGTAGTTGTCTAGTGGGACTAGGGAGTCAGTCTGGGAGGCTGGGAAAGTTTGCTAGTAGGACTAGGGAGTCAGTCTGGGAGGCTGGGAAAGTTGGCTAGTGGGACTAGTAAGGACAGTCTGGGAGGCTGGGAGGCTAGTGGGACTAGGAGGATTATGTGATTATTACTTGGTAACTTGTGTGATTACCTGATTTACTGATTTTTGTGCATGATTTTGTTATGTTACAGACCCATGGACTCACCAGCCACGGGTGATTCAGATACCACCGGACCTTTACCCATAGTATCGGACGACATTGTGTCTTCAGAGCACGAGGTGCATACCTCCGACTTCATCAGCACCGATGACGATGACTTTCAGCGCCATCTGGCAGAGATTCCGGCACCCATACCTTTCGCTGATGAGCATATCGATGACCCACCTGCTGAGTATCTTCCCTTGGTAGCGATTCCAGCTCCCATACCCCTTGCTTCTTATCCAGCATACGACTTGCTACCCGACGCCGAGGCTGACGGCGACATTGATCTCTTTGAGGACGAGCCTTACGAGGATGAGATTCCTGATGCAGCCCCTCTTCCCGTTGGCGATCTTTGATGATTGCTGGTGCTCCTGTTGAGGACTCGCCCGCCCATTCGCCAGTCCCAGACTCCTTTGAGTCTGTGGCATCTGCACCGTCTCACGAGGTGAGCATGCAGCATTTTGTACACGACTCGGACCCCGATCAGGCATCTTCTGCCGCACCCATCCCGAGCTTTGTGTTCGAGCACGACGACATTGAGGATTCTGATCCCGTTTTTCCTCCAGGATTTGATCCTGACCGCGATATTGAGTATATTCCTATGGACCAGCATATGGAGGACCCTGTTGATCCCGTTGATCCTGTTGATCCCTTTGATCCAGAGTTTGATTTTGATATGGCTTTTGATGACCCAGAGCCTGCCTTGGCCCCAGAGCAGGCAGTTGCTCTAGATCCTGAGCATGAGCATGACCTGGTACATGCCGGCATTCCTGATGAGCCCATATTAGCAGACCCACCTGTTGGTGACCATCTTGTGGACATTCCTTTGATTGCTGATGATCATATTATAGCTGATGATCCTGTTGTCGATCCACCTTTTGTTGATCCCCCTTTGATTGCTGATATCCTTGTTGACTACCCAGTTGAGCATGTTGCACCAGTTGACCCTGTCATTGCTCCATTCGATCCTGTTCCGCTCGAGCCTGAGCACGCTCTGTTTGCTGATCACCTGGATCCACCCGATGATGACGCTCAGCACGGTTGGATACCTGCTGACGAGGATGTTCCACCGTTTCCCCCACATCACACTGATGCACATCATGCTGATTTCTCATTTCAGATCCCTGTGACACGATCCGATGATTTCACTTTTCCGATCCCTCAGATTATACCTCCAGCGAGGCCTGGAGAGGGCTCTTCAGCCCACCCTTTTGGGCACATACCGATGCCTATTCCTTTCGTGCCTCAGATGACATCTGTACCATCTTCTGTTTCACCTGTTCATGCAGCACCATTCGATCCCACCAGCACGCCACTGCTTTGGTCATCTTCCTCTCCGATGCCACCCACTGATCCATATCATCCATTCCATATGGGGCATACCATAGAGGACGTCTTGATGTCCTTTGTCCATCAGCATGAGTCCCATACACAGCGACTCCAGGAGCTCGAGAGAGCTCAGTTATCTCTAGGCCCATATCATGGTCAGACATCCTCACCTTTTCAGCCGTTTCGATCATTACCCCCGGATTTCGCTGCCCGACTTCAGACTTTGGAGCAGCAGATCGCTTCTGTTATTCACACTCAGCAGGCGATGGAGGAGGACTGGCTTCATCTACGCCGCTTACTCTACACTCACTTTCCCCCTCCTCCACCCTCATCCGCATAGAGCTCATCGGTGCTATATAGGTAGACGTTGGTGAGACGACAGCGATTGTGACTGCACAGCCTTTTGGAGACCACCTGATGTTACTGACTTTTGTTGATATTTATTTGATGTACCTGATGTATGTGATACTGATATGATATGGTTTTGTACAGGGGTGATGTAGCCCCTATTTGATTGATGGTTGTATGCCACACTTACTACACTTTATGGTCTCGATATATGTAGCAATCGCGGTATTCTCACCATATCTGATTCACTTGATTGCTTATTTATATTTTTGTGACATGGGATGTTGGGACATGGGATGTTGTGTATATAATACTTGTGACATGGGATGTTGGGACATGGGATGTTGGGACATGGGATGTTGTGTGTATAATGATCGTAGCATGGGATGTTGTGTGTGATATATTGATAACATGAGATGTTATGTGCTATTACTATTACTATATTCGTATGCTTACTATGGCCTGACCAACGTATACATCTTTAGAAGATGGCGCCACGACGACAACCTCAGCCAATGCCTACTACTCAGGACGAACTACAGCAAGTCATTGCTGCTGCTATTGCTCAATATGCTGCCTCTCAAGGAGGAATGAGTGGAAGCAACTCCGGCAACACGGGAAACAACAACAATCCACCGCATGGGTGTACTTACAAACAGTTCTTGGACTGCAAGCCCATAAACTTCGATGGCACAGGAGGTGCTGTCTCCTTCGTTCGCTGGGCAGAGAAAACCGAGTCCGTACTTCGCATGAGCAAATGCGCGCTGGATCAACAAGTCACTTATATCTCAGGGCTATTTGTGGATGGAGCCCTATCCTGGTGGAATCTACAGGTCCAGACCCTTGGCGAAGCTGCGGCTTACGCACTGACCTGGACTGAGTTGAAAGAACTCATGCGCAAGAAGTACTGTTCTCGCGCTGAAATTCAGAGATTGGAGACCGAATTCTGGCATCTAAAGATGGAAGGTTCTAAGATAGCTGAGTACGTTCAGAGGTTCCACGATTTGTCGCACGTGGTACCCTACATGGTTACGCCTGAGTTCAAGAGGATTGAACGCTTCATTTGGGGACTAGCTCCTCAAATCATCAGCATGGTGACCTCTTCCAAACCTGCAACTATCACTGAAGCTATTGATTTGAGTGTGGCTCTCACCGAAGAGGCAATTCGGTTGAACAAGTTTGATGAAGTCGAGCAGAAGAAGAAAGAGACTCACGTGGAGTCTTCAGGTGGTAACAAGCGAAAATTTTCGAATTTCAAGCAGGGCACCGGGATGGTGGTTAAGAAAGGGGAATCGGATGCGCCAGCTCAAAATTCAGCTGGTGGTAGAAAGAAAAGTAAGGGATATATGGGTGCACAACCCAAGTGCAACTCATGCCAACGACATCACTCTAGTCGTTGTGGGTTAAAGGTTTGTGAAGCATGTGGAAAGGCTGGCCACCTGAAGGAGACTTGTTGGGCCACTGCTGGCCGGGGAGGCCAAGGAGGATATGGGAATAGGAACAACCGTGGTGGTGCTGGGAACCGCCCACAAGGAAACCAGGGAGGTGATGGGAACCGTGCCAATCTTGCTAACTAAGCAGGCGCCATGAGCCGAAACCAGGGAAACAATCAAGCTGGAAACAATGGTGGGAACGGGCAGAGGCCCGGATGTTTTAACTGCGGTGATGTTGGGCATTACAAGAGGAATTGCCCAGAATTAAACCAGGCACGCGGAAGAGTTTTTAACATGGAAGCCAGGGAAGCGCGCCAGGATCCCAATGTTGTCACTGGTACGTTCCCTGTAAACCAACGCTATGCATCCGTTTTGTTTGATACTTGTGCCGATTACAGCTTTGTATCGTTAGAATTTAGAAATATGCTTGGTTTAGCTGCTAGTAAGTTAGATATTCCATACTCGATCGAATTAGCGAATGGGAAGTTAGTAGAGGCTAACGAGGTGATTCGAGGTTGCGTGATCGAATTGGGAGAGCGTGAGTTCGCTCTGGATCTACTACCAGTCCAGTTGGGAAGCTTCGACGTGGTAGTAGGGCTGGATTGGTTATCGAGTAACAAGGCCGAGATAGTTTGTCACGAGAAGATTATTCGTATTCCGACCAATGATGGTGAGACCATTGTTGTTCATGGGGAGAAGCGTGAGACGCCATTAAGGATGATTAGCTGCCTGAAAGCGAGAAAGTGTTTGCAGAAAGGATGTGTTGCTTTTCTGGCACACATTATGGATAAAAAGGCCACTGAGCCAAAGATCGAAGACATCCCTGTCGTGAGGGAATACCCAGAAGTCTTTCCTGAAGACTTGCCTGGCTTGCCACCTCAAAGGCAAGTGGAGTTTCGCATCGACTTAGTTCCAGGCGCCGCGCCTGTGGCTAAGGCACCCTATAGACTTGCTCCGTCTGAGATGCAAGAACTGTCGACACAACTTCAAGAGTTGTTAGACAAGGGTTTTATCCGACCAAGCTTCTCGCCTTGGAGAGCTCCAGTTTTGTTTCTGAAGAAGAAGGACGGTAGTTTCCGTATGTGTATTGACTACAGAGAGTTGAACAAGCTGACAATCAAGAATAGGTATCCCCTGCCAAGAATCGATGATCTATTCGACCAGCTTCAAGGTTCAAGCTTCTATTCAAAGATCGATCTTCGATCTGGATACCATCAACTACGGATACAGGAAGAGAGTATTCCGAAGACAGCTTTCAGAACTCGATATGGACACTACGAGTTCCTCGTTATGCCGTTTGGGTTGACAAACGCACCTGCTGTGTTCATGGATTTGATGAACCGAGTTTGTAAGCCATACCTGGATAAGTTCGTGATTGTATTCATCGACGACATCTTGATTTATTCAAAGACGAAGGCTGAGCACGAGCAACATCTTAGAGCTATTCTAGAGTTGCTGAAGAAGGAACAGTTGTATGCCAAGTTCTCTAAGTGTGAGTTTTGGCTAAGAGAAGTGCAATTCCTTGGGCACGTGGTGAACGGAGATGGAATCCACGTGGACCCCACCAAGATCGAGGCGATCAAGAATTGGGAAGTGCCGAAGACGCCAACCGAAATCCGGCAATTCTTGGGTTTGGCTGGCTACTACCGAAGATTTATTGAGGATTTCTCGAAAATCGCTCAACCATTGACACTCCTCATGCAAAAGGATAAGAAGTTTGATTGGGGAATCAAACAGGATGAAGCATTTCAGATATTGAAAGATAAGCTTTGTAACGCACCAATATTAGCTCTACCAGAAGGCACTGATGATTTTGTGGTATACTGCGACGCATCGCGTCAAGGATTGGGTTGTGTGTTGATGCAACGTCAAAAGGTTATTGCTTACGCGTCACGCCAACTGAAAGTGCACGAAAAGAATTATACCACGCATGATTTGGAGCTAGGCGCAGTGGTTTTCGCTTTGAAGATCTGGAGACACTACCTTTATGGTACGAAGTGTACGATTTTCACAGATCACAAGAGCCTCCAACATATATTCAACCAGAAGGAGTTGAACATGAGGCAAAGGCGATGGGTCGAGTTGTTGAACGATTACGACTGCGGGATCAAGTATCATCCAGGGAAGGTGAATGTGGTCGCTGATGCCCTAAGTCGTAAAGAGAGAATCAAGCCCATAAGGGTTAGGGCTATGGAAATGATAATTCAAACCGACCTTTCCTTGCGCGTTCGTGCAGCACAGAAGTGTTGGACCGTTCTATGACCCGAAAAGTCAGTCGAAGTAGTTCATCTTTACATACGAAGGCGGAATCAACGTAAGTAAAGTAACAACAGGTAATCCTTTCAATTCCGTGTGTTTATATTGCTTTCTGGTAAAATTTCAGCAGAGTTTCGGCACCTTAGCACACACATACACTGTTACCAATTATGAACCGCTCATGCCTATTTATAGACGGCTTGGGTCGCTTATGTGACAGTCCAATAAGCGATCCAGCACCAGTGTCACATAAGCGATCCTACTCTAATGTCCTAAAAGCGGTCCAGGCTTCATGACACAAAAGCGGTTCACATTACAACATTGACACATAAGCGATCCTAAGTCTATATTACACAATATTTACACTTTGACCCCCTATAGAGCATTCTTGACTTCAGACTTCATGTAGACGTAGTCAACAGACATTCCGTGCATCAACAGACTCCCCCTTGGATGTTGACGTAGTCTTTTTAGCATCTTCAGATCCGTAGTCTTTAGTCTTTGACTTTTCACCAACTCTGTCTGTCACCTCAAACAATCTTCACAGGTTCTCGGACTGACTTCTAGCTTTATCTACCAGCTTCCCATTAGCTGTTGATCCAGACTCCCCCTCTCACTGACTCCCCCTCTCATTATGCTGGAATCTTGAGATATCTGGTTCAAGCCTTTGCAATTTGCTTCCGTTGGGACATATCGTCCAAACCTGTTACTCAATCAATAACATTACATTCTATCTTGTCAAACAATAAACACAACTTCAATCAGTTTTAAAAATCCACTCAAGTTTTCAAGTTCAAATTAATGACCCTAAATACTTGATTAATCTATCAAGTTCAACTTAATGACCCTGGTTGATCTTTTGACGAAACAAACTGATTTAGTAAAACAATTTTTCCAATTTTCTCAAAAATAACAAGTATCAACTTAATGAACTTGTTTAAAACTTTGAAAACAAACATTTTCCAACAATGCAAGCTCTCCTCGATCTCCAGCTCAGAATCTCCTGCATCTGCTTCATTTTGCTAGAATCCGACAATCAACTTTCCACTCTGGTTTGTCTAAAATAAAACAGAAATAAAATCTTTTTGGATTTTAGGATAATCTAAACTAAGAAATGAAATAACAGAAAACCTAAAATGCAGAAAATAAACTATTTACAAATTTGTTTTTGACGAGCGTGTCAGGGAATCATATCAGCTTTTCAGACAGATTACCAGTACCGTTAAGCTATATTACATACTCAGATTTAAACAATTCACCTCGATTGTCGATATACTGATCCATCTTAAATTTTCATACAAACTTCAATCTATTCAGGATACTGTTTAAGTGTTTTAAGAACATAGATCGATTCATGTGTCCCACCTCTTGAATATACTCCCGTATCCAGAATTCCAATATTCAGTCTTACAGGCAAAGATACTACAATGATGTCTGTACATAAATTAGGGTATGCGAGAACTGAGGGATCTCAGGTCAGAACTTCCGTTCAGCAGAGAGATATCAGCTTCGACTTTGCAATGTGTTCCCTTTAGAGAATCTTTTAGCTACAACAACGGATTATCAATTTTATCGTCTAATCAGCTGAGGGCTTTATGCTATGTTTCAAGCATTTTGGTGAAAGTATTAGCCAGGGACTAGGTCAGAACCACCGTTCAGCAGAAGTCCCGGAATAATACCCCAGACATCATAGAGTATAACCACCTAGTATATCAGAATACGAGACCTTTCAAACGAGATTTCAGGGGTTACCTGTATATCCAAGTAGTGTTCCCCACGAATTTCACTAGTTTGAAATTTTAGATTTATATCCCGAATAAATCTACTAAATGTACGAAAACCTATCGACACATCATTAGTGAGACTGTTTAACTCATTTTATCTTTCCAAATCTTTAGCATACTGTAATTGTCTAGCTGATGTACTATCATTTTCCCTATATACACAAGCTCTTTTTCAATTTTATCATGTTTTTGGATTTTTGCATTTTTTACTGTTTTTGTATTTTTCTGAAAATAAAAATATGTACAACTATCTATCTCCCCCTAAATACCAAAACAAGTAAAAAACCGACAAACCATCGCAGATTGTTCCTCATCTTCATCCGCAACAGTACACTCATCAACGCTCACAACTCCATCCGACACCGAAAGCAATATCATACCATTAAGTTTTATCAAATATTGAAATCGATTTTTATCAAAAGCTTTGGTATGCAAATCAGCTTTTTGTTCGTCAGTGTGGATTTTCTCAATTCGTATCAACTTTTTCTCGAAACAATCGCGAATAAAGTGATGACGAATCTCAATATGTTTAGTTTTAGCGTGATGTACTGGATTTTTAGTTATATTAATCGCGGCCTCATTATCAACAAACAGAGGTGTGTTAAGAAACTGCAAACCGTAGTCGCGCATCTGTTGCTGTATCCACAGGATCTGAGAGCAGCAACTGCTAGCAGAAACATACTCTGCTTCACATGTAGATAGCGCCACAGATGTTTGTTTCTTACACTGCCAAGTAACCAATCTTGAACCAAAAAACTGGCATCCTGCAGTTGTTGATTTCGCGTTAACTTTGCAGCATCCGAAATCTGAATCGGAAAACCCTTCGAGTGTAAAATCGCCTTTGCGAGGATACCACAACCCCAATGTGGGTGTGCCTTTCAAGTAACGTAAAATCCTCTTCACAATAATCATGTGCGATTCTCTCGGGTTAGACTGAAATCTTGCTGCGAGGCACGTTGGGTACATGATGTCAGGACGTGAAGCAGTTAGGTACATCAAAGAACCTATCATGGATCGATAAAGTGTCTCATCAACCCTGTCTCCGGTGAGATCTGGGTGAATACCATGATTTGTCGCAAGTGGGGTAGCAGCTGGAGTAGAACTTGACATTCCAAATTTCTCCAGAATATCATGCACGTACTTCGTTTGATGAATGAAAATCCCTTCAGGAAGTTGTTCAACTTGTAATCCCAGAAAGAATTTCATCTCCCCCATTGAAGACATCTCAAATTTCTGCTTCATCACCTGTTCGAAATCTTTGCATAATTTCTCATTCGTCGACCCAAAAATTATATCGTCTACATAAATCTGTACTATCAGAAGATGACCATCAACGACTTTAGTGAAGAGAGTGGCATCCACTTTTCCACGGATGAACTGGTTAGCGAGTAGGTGTTGAGACAAAGTCTCGTACCAGGCTCTCGGCGCCTGATGTAGACCATACAACGCTTTGTCCAGCAGATAAACTTTGTTCTTGTGGATTGGGTCAGTAAAGCCCGGCGGCTGACCAACATAAACCTCCTCTTTGACCTTCCCATAAAGAAACGCTGATTTAACATCTAACTGAAATACTTTGAAATTCTTCCAAGACGCAAATGCTAGGAAAATTCTGATAGCCTCTAGTCGTGCGACAGGAGCATAGACTTCGGTAAAATCAATCCCCTCCTGTTGACTAAAGCCCTGAACAACGAGTCGAGCTTTGTTCCTTACAACCACTCCTCTGTCGTCCCTCTTACATTTGAAAACCATTTTGTATTGATTTTTCTTTGACCGTCCGGTAAATCAACTAACTTCCACACACCTAACTTCTCAAACTGACTTAATTCTTCTTGCATCGCTATGACCCAAGAGTCTTCAGTAAGTGCCTCTTTGTAAGTCCGTGGTTCGACCTGCGAAATAAAACAACTTAATGAAAATTCAGTTTGTAAAGGTGCTATTGTAGAATAAAAACAAGTTAAGCCCTGGTCAATTTGACGTCTCGTCCGAACGCCCGATTGCAATTCTCCTATTATCAATTCCTCTGGATGATAAGAAGAGTTCGCGGCATCACTTCGCTTGGAACTTCTACATTTCCCTCCAGATTAGTAACATTCTGCTCTGCATCTTGTTCACCAACTTGGTTTGTTTGACTTGACAACTGGATCTGCTCCCCCTCAAGATCTGAATCACCATGGTCAAAAACTGGCATATGTTCAGCTTCTTGATCATCATTCACCTCCGACTGAATACCAGGAGCAACTTCATCATCATGTTCACCAGCGTTACTAGGACCTGCTTCATCATCATTTGAAGTCTCCCGAGGTCTGCTAGAATACTCTGCTGGAAACCTGAGCGACGATTCATATTCTCGTAAAATATCCAGCTCATCAAAGAAATCTTCCTCTTCCTCTGATTCTTCTCTCATGTCAAACGATTCCCAAAGTTTGTCATAATTAAAACGCCATTAATCACCAGGATTCTGAGGCGGCATTGTATAACCCTGACATTCAACATTTGCTGCTTCAATAATACGCTTTGCACTTGGAACAAAGACACGCCGTGTAGGACCTGAATATCCAACAAATATTCCTTCAAAGTTCTTCGGACCAAGCTTGCCCTTCGGCTCTATTACCGTACAGGGTGACCCAAACGGTTCTAGATACTTCAAATTCGGCTTGCGTTTATTGATTAGCTCAAAACACGTCTTGTTGAACTTCTTCACAGTAAGAACTCTATTGAGAGTATAGCATGCAGCAGAAACAGCTTCAGCCCAGAAATTGATTGGTAACTTGGAATCTGCAAGCATCGTTCTGGCTGTCTCGATTAGCGTCCCGTTCTTGCGTTCTGCAACTCCATTTTGCTGAGGAGTGTACGGAGCACTAAACTCATGCAGTATACCTCTTTCATCACAGTATTCCTCCATCTTACTGTTTTTGAACTCAGTACCATTATCACTTCGAATTCTACAAATTGGTCTCTGGTACAGATTCTCAATTTTCTTAAACAAAACTACCAAACTATCAAAGGTTTCGTCTTTCGTTTTCAAGAACATGACCCACGAAAATCTGGAGTAGTCATCAGTCACGACCAAACAGTAGGAATCTCCTGTTATACTCTTAACATTCACTGGACCGAACAAATCCATGTGAAGTCTTTCCAAAGGCCTCGAAACTGAATTGACTTGTTTTGTAGGGTGTGACTTTTTCTTCTGTTTACCTCTGACACAGCTTATGCACTCCCCTTCCAGATGAAAACCTTTAATATTCACTCCGGTGACCAAGTCGTTATGCACTAAGTGATTCATTTTCCTTAGATGAATATGCCCCATCTTTCTGTGCCATAACCTTGACTCCTTCTCCGTTGCTCTGGACACAAAACAATGAGCCTGACCCGTGGTTGTAGTAGCAACGCTCATGTCCAACACGTACAGATCGTTGACTCTTGGTGCCCTCATGATGATCCACTCTTCAGGTATCACAAATCCCGGTTTCAAGATCAAACATTCTTTGTCGGTGAAATGAGTAGTATACATCCTGTCACAGATCTGGGAGATACTCAGCAGGTTGTTCTCCAGCTCAGCGATGTAGTTAACTCTCTCAAACGTGATAATACCATTTGATAAAGTTCCTTCACCTATGATCCTGCCTCCTTGATTACCCGCAAAACCCACATAACCACCATTAATGTCATTCACATCATACAGCAATGCGGTCTTCCCTGTCATATGCCTTGAAGCTCCACTATCCATTATCCACCTGGATACAAGTTTTGGAAGATCCTGCACATAACAAATCATCATTTAAACAACTTCAAGAAATATGCCGATTCATGCTTCGCAAACCAGGAAGCTCCGGCAATTCAAACTGTTTAGTCAAACATGGTGTCCACCCAGGCCTTATCAGCCTTAGGTGTAACCGTGACTTTAGCAATTTGAATTTTGAAATTCTTAGACTTAAGAGGTGGAAATTGTGCATCATAATCAACCGTAATTGATTCTTCAGCCTTTTTCACCTCAGAAATTGAATCTCTCTTCTCAACTTTTGGTTCAATTTTAGGTTTCCACACCTGTTGAGCTACTGCAACCCTCTTATAAACTTTATCATTTTGATTTACCAGCTTCTTTACGGGTTCAGTTTTTACATTCAAGTTGTCAATTTGAACATTTTTCTTCCCAACAACTTTCTTCTCAACATACATCGGTGTTTTACCCTTCACATCAACTTTCTTTTGTTGAACCTTCACAGCTTCAGTCTTAGGCTTCACATATGTACACTTTCGTGCAATATGACCAACCTGTTCACATCTAAAACACGTACGAGTATCAGCTACCCTATTCGTGCCTTCAGACTGAGCCTGTGAAGCTCTCTTCTCAAAAAATTCTTTGTTTGATTTTGTAAAAATTTCTTTTTCTTCATCAGCAAGTGAACTTGAACTATTCACAAACTTTTTCTTTTCGACATACCTCTTATTTGAAACATTTCTTTTATGAAATGGTTTACCCCCCTGATAACCACCCGACCAATTGTTTCTGTTATTATTGTAAAAACGTGGTGGATGAACAGATTTCTTGTTGTAAACCCTCTCTTTCTTTCGATTCAGATTGTTCACTGCTGACAACTCGACTTCAACCAGTTTGAAAACATTTGTCAATTTGTTCAGATTAACATTCACTAATGGAAACTCAGAATCCGAAAACAACTTATCCGATCCCGACATCTTGTACATGACAAGATCAGATTCATCATATAAGTTGTTTTTGGACTTTTGCTTCGGAATGTATTTATCTAGAAAACACCCATCCTCCTCAGAAGTGTCACAATCCGGCTTAAGCACTTTGTCTATCACACTTTTCACCACATCATTTTGGACACCCTCTTCATTGGAAGACGTAAACATGACATCAATGTTCTCAGGAAGTATAACATCACTTTCTTCCTCAATTTCCACCAAACTAGACTGCTTTTTCGTGTAATTGTCTAAAATTGGCGGTGGAACTTTGTGAAACCCTACACCCGTTCCATCAGAAAACACGTCCTCACCAGCTTTGTTTTTTCCTATAGGTTTGGGAACGATGTGCTGCAAAACAAAGCTAGCTGAGCTATAACTGTTTAATTTCAACTGAATTCTTTCATTTTCAATCTCAATTTCTTTAACCTTAAGTTTTAATTTTGCAATCTCATCCAGTTGTTCATTAATTGATTTTTCTTTTAATTGCAACACAGCTCTTAGATGTTCGTTTTCTTTGAATGTTTTTCCGTTTCGATCATCACTGTCTTTCACAACACTTTTAAGTTTCTCAAATTTTTCGGAGATCTGACGGTTTTCCAGAATTAACTTTTCATTTTCAGTTGTAATTTCATCACATTTAGTGGTTAATTCATTAAACCGTTCAGTTGAAACTTTTAACTCTGTGTCACGATCGAGAATCTGATCTTCAAAAGTTTTAACTTTTGATTTCAGATTTTTCAATTTCTCATCATTCAAATACGTGACAGTACTACAAAAATTACATTGTTTGTTGCAATTTTTGCAGTCAACATTTCCATCGACTTTATTATCTGACCTGGATGTTGACACACTTTGACTGACCTTCTCTTTTGACTCAGAAACAGAAATAGAATCTACCTCAAGTGCTTTCGCAGCTAGCACTTGGTCAGCCATTTTCTCTGAATTCTCCGTATCAACCATCTTTGATCTCTCAGTCTCTGCGTTTTCTTTCTTCTCTCTCTCTTCTTTTTCCTTTCTCTCTTTTTCTTTCTCCTCCTCAATCATCTTCGAAGTTGGTGTTCCCCACCACTTATGCTGCCAGTATTCATCATCTTCTTTGTACTCCTGAATGATGGCTTCAATATCTAGCGTTTTGTCATCAACTGCCACATTGCCATACCGATCAAGATAGCACTCTCTGTCTGGATCCCAACGATTTGCTCTTCTTGCTTCCAAGTATACACCAGAAAGTCTGATAATCTTTGTTTCAGCAATCAACTTCCTGTATTGGTACTTCTGTTCCTCTGTACGATCATCCTTCCAAGGAATCAGTTCATCATGACTTGCCATGAAAGCATAACCAATGGCATCATCTTCCGGCAAAACCTCTTTGCTCCAATCGTAACCCTCATCATCATAGATCACAGCTAAAGCCCTTGACTTTTCTCTTTGCTCTTCAGCCTGCTTTAGTCTGGGCGGCTCCGATTTATTTTGATGGTAGATTGCCTTCTTGTAATAATCGTCACGAAATGGATTTTCAGATTCATCAACGTATGCATTCCGACATTCTCGCTTGAAATGGCCCTTTTGTTTGCACTTAAAACACGTCACTTTTGACTTATCGAACCCAAGCTTTGTTGACGGACCACCAATTGATTTCCTCCCGGTAATTTCCATAAAACGTTGCGCACGTCGAACAGCACTTGCCATTGCCCAACGAATGTCAATAAGCTCCATTTCCTCGGGATCTATCTGATCATAGTCTTCTTTGGTCAGATTTGTATTTCCGATCTTCCCGGCTACCAAACCTTCATAGGACTCCAAAACAGACGCTAGAAAAACCATCTGTTGCTTGGCCGATTCTTCGTCAAAGTTCTGTGCATTCTTCAAATCGATTGCAATATTGCAAGAAAACTTCGCATCAGAACGATTTGCAGAAGACGTAGATCCACTGTGATAACCACTGTGGCTTTCGCTGCTTGTACTGCTTTGACTTTCTTTGTTTGTTGAAGACACATTCTCAGCAGAAAATGCAGTTTTCGGAAAAGTAGCTTTCGGCATCATGCTTTTCGGATAATACCGATCCAGATTCTGCTGATAGGATGAGTGATTAACTTTGTATGTTTTCTTCAACTCTAGCTCATGACTTTCAAGTTTCTCAATCACCAAATCTGGTTTCAATTTGTCAGGAGCAATAGTGTTCTTTAACATCAATGCATAATATCTCCAATCCATCTCATCAGGTAGTGAATCAAACAATTTATCAACTATCTCATCATCAGGATACTTGATCTCATGTCGAACAAGTTCCAGCTTAAGATGACCAAACCGTTCAATCATTTTACCCACTGATTCATTTTTCATACATCCAAACATATCAAATTCTTTCCGAAGAAGTTTCTTCTTATTCTTTACAATTTCCTCGCTTCCTATACATTTTGCTTTCAGTTTATTCCACAAATCTTTTGCATTTGAGTAATCGATCAAGGAAATGATGTCTTCTCGGACGGATTGGAAAAGCAATGCTACACACTTTTGTTCTGCCACAAAAGCATCAATTTCTTCAGTTGATCTCAAAGCTTCACCATTCTTCTTGCCATTTGCATAGCCATTTTTCATGCTTTTCCAGCTTGGAAATGCAAATGCCATCATCCAATCTTCAAACTTTGTTGCCCACCTACTATAATCCTCTATAGCCATAAGCTTTGGGGGTTTGTTGAATGTTCCGAATGCGCTCTCGGACTCCCATGCTTCTTTCTTTCTTTCTTTCGGCGGACTTTTATCTTTATTGCTTGATGACGTATCGTTGTTATCCGTACTACCCGAGAATGCGTACATATCGCTGAACGGATTTAAGAAAATATCATCCATTTTGATTGTACCTGCAAAATTAAACAACACTTAGAAAAATTTTGGTTTTGTAAAATATCAGTTCACAAAAGCGATCCTGTCTTAACAGTTTGACAGAAAAGCGGTCCAGAATATGTTCGTAAACGCGGACCAGACAATAACGACAAAGTCCTCTCGAGCGATCCAGACAGTATGTCAAATTAGCGACCGAGAATATGTACGTTCGAGCGATCCAGAGAATGATCGTTCGAGCGGTTCAATTATTGTCACAAAAGCTGTCACACCCCCAAAATCCACACGCGGAGTATCACCGCTTGGGAGCGTGACTGACCAGGACCAAGCCACCAATCATATAGAACATTGTATAAAGTAAAAGTAATTGCAATATAATTCAGAACAAATCCATATGAAAGGTGTTTCCAAAACATAAGCCAGTTATCAATGTTTAGCGGAAGCGTATATATAAAAATATCCAATGTAAAAGTGTATCAAGTATCATATGGGTTCCATATGATGTTCACGATCCAAGTCCACAACGACCGCGCCTCCAGTGCAAGCTCCCAGTACCTAACGATCTGCAAGGCATGTAAAGGAAAGGATCAACAAAATAGTTGAGCGAGTTCACAGTACGTAAATGCGTAATAGTAAGTAACGGGTGGCTCTACCGGGCCAATAGTAAGTTATACAGGTGGGGGCTTCCCATGTTAAGTGACCACTAGACTATTCGTATTATGACCACGTAGGTGTTATCCCAACCTACGGAAGAAGTAAGTAATGCGTACACGTATGTCTTACGTGCGTATCCTTTGTATCGAGGATAGTAATTTGCATATGACCACGTAGGTGTTATCCCAACCTACGGAAGAAGTAAGTAATGCGTACACGTATGTCTTACGTGCGTATCCTTTGTATCAAGGATAGTAATTGGCATCTGACCACGTAGGTGTTATCCCAACCTACGGAACCACGTAGGTGTTTTCCAACCTACGGAACCGTCCTGACATCCGAGGACTATGATAGGTGATAGTCTAGGAAAAGCGTAGTGTATGTACGTTATTAGTTTATCATCAAGCCTTTAACCCATTCCCACAACCCGGGAATCCCATGCCTTAGTAAGAGTGTGAACTCACCTTGGTTTGCTCGGTATGCTAGGTTATGTACTCACAAGTAATTAATCACGTCCTATTGTATGCATGTATAACAAATCAGTTCATGTTCGCAATGATACGTATGCAAATCGAGTGTCACACAATTGCAAATGTAAACATTCATCATCAAGCATGGCATGTCAAGTAAATCAAACATACATTCCACTATCTTTCGAAAGATGTTTATAACCTACCATCCTTCGAATCCAACCTTATCTTTCGACACATTAGTGATCCTTCGACACATACTAAATATCACAGTTACCTTTCGGACTGGTTGTTATGTTTCGAACCACCAGTCATCTTTCGACCAAATGGCATCTTTCGGTCAACCTAATTATGTTTCGGTCAATTCTATCCTTCGGTCAACAGATATCTTTCGGTCACAACTATGCTTCGACAACTATGTTTCGACTACAAGTATCTTTCGACACATATCAGTTACGTCAACAACAGTTACAATTTCAGAAACCCTAAACATGCTAACAGCCGTCAACAACATTGTCGATCAAACAACAATCATGCAGCAATCATAGGATCAAATCATCAACCAATCCAAATCATCATCTATGTGTCATGTAAACATAATTATCATTTGGTTCAACAATCTAACATACATCTATACGCATATCATCCAGTTGCTTAGCATAACGTATTACATAATCGAACACTATTGACATGCTAATCTGTTTTCGAATCCTAATCACATCAATATCATTCAACCCATTCAATACTATGCATTCGATCCTATCAATCTAGATCAACATGTATTTCGTATGCAGTTACATAATAAATTAATCATGTATGATGAAATCAAGAACAAAACACGTAAATCACTAACCGAAGTTAAGAATGAACAGCACAAGAGATTTGGCTTCGGATGTTGAGGGTTTGCCGTCGCACACACACACAAAGGAGCTAGGGTTTTTCTTAGGAAATCCTTATCAGTTTACATGCATTCCCATATTTAAACGTATCACAGAAATGGGCCAAGCCCATCAGAAAAGGCTGGGCCGAAAGATGTCGAAGGATATGTTTCGTGCTCGAAGGATGAAGTCCTTGGTCGAATGATATGTTTCGAGAATCTTTAATTCGAAGGTTGATCCTTCGGATCGGAAGTTATCTTTCGTGGTCCTTCGAATCCTTCGAACTGTATGTCAGGTTTCGTGATCTAGACTAAGTGTTTTAATGATAATTCTAATATTAATTCTAATATTATTTTCTACCACAACAAGTAATCACATATAGGCAAAACAACAATACGTTTCATTAAAACACCACGCGTACAATTCAAGTTCACAACCCAAGCAACTAAGCAGTCAAAGTCAACGCGCATTTAATGCGAAAGCGAAAGTCAGAAACTCGAGTTGTCACATTATCCCCAACTAATTGGAAATTTCGTCCCGAAATTTGGTATGCACTCACTGAGGAAGCTAGGTAAGCTGTATCGTTTACTGGTTTTCCTGGGGTGTCACATCATCCCCCCGTTGATTTGGAATTTCGTCCCGAAATTCAGTAGTAGTAGCTTCAGCCTCAGTAGTGGTTGTATTGGTTTCGAATAACTGGGGTACTTTTCTGTCATCTAATCCTCGCGTTCCCAGGTGTACTCTGGGCCACGTCGGGAGTTCCAACGAACTCGAACAAGAGGGATTCTCTTGTGTTTGAGGACCTTCACATCCCGGTCCGTGATTTCAAGTGGTTCCTCGACGAACTGCAACCGCTCGTCGATAGTGAGTTCCTTAAAAGGAACTATGAGGGTCTCATCTGACAGACACTTCTTCAGATTCGACACGTGGAATACGTTGTGAACTGCACCGAGTTCAGCTGGTAGGTTCAACTTGTAGGCTACCTTGCCAATCTTTTCTGTAATTTCGAATGGTCCGACGTACCGCGGATTTAGTTTGCCCCGTTTGCCAAAACGTACCACACCCTTCCAGGGTGAAACTTTCAATAAAACCCGGTCCCCGACCTCAAATTCCAATGGCTTTCTACGCTTGTCCGCGTAGGCTTTCTGACGGTCGCGTGCTGCCGCCATGCGTTGTCGTATCTGTGCAATCTTTTCTGTGGCGTCCACTACAATCTCTGGACCCGTAATTTGACTATCCCCCACCTCTGCCCAACAGAGAGGTGACCGGCATTTACGTCCGTACAATGCCTCAAATGGAGCGGCTTGAATGCTGGTATGGTAACTGTTATTGTACGAGAACTCCACCAAAGGGAGATGTTTTTCCCAGCCGTTGCCGAAATCAATGACACATGCCCGAAGCATGTCTTCAAGTGTTTGGATCGTACGCTCAGACTGTCCATCCGTCTGAGGGTGATAGGTTGTGCTCATGTCTAGCCGTGAGCCAAAAGATTTATGCATTGCTTGCCATAGTTCCGACGTGAATCGTGCATCGCGATCCGAAATGATAGAATTTGACACTCCGTGCCTTGAAACAACTTCTTTCATGTAGATGTCTGCTAGAGTAGAAAACTTATCCGTTTCTTTGATTGCCAAGGAGTGAGCAGACTTTGTGAGTCGATCAACTATGACCCATATTGTATCGTTTCCATGCTGAGATCTGGGTAAACCCGTGACGAAATCCATGGAAATTTCTTCCCATTTCCATTGAGGTATCTTAGGCTGCTGAAGTAAGCCAGCTGGTTTCTGATATTCAACCTTGACTCTCGCACCGGTCAAGCATTTTCCACGTACGTAGCGATGTGGGCCTTCATGCTAGGCCAGCAATAAGTAGTTCTGATGTAGTGATACATCTTGTCCGACCCTAGATGTACCGAGTAGCGAGACTTGTGAGCTTCATCCGTTACAAGTTCGCGTAGACCGTCGTAAAGTGGGACCCAAATACGCCCCGTTAGATGGTAGGCGCCGTCTGCCTTCTGTTCCATCTGTTGTCGTGAGTCGCGTAAGGCTTCAGCCTTGACGTTTTCAGGCTTCAGTGCTTCTATCTGAGCAGCTCGTATCTGTGCTGGAGGACTAGACTGAATCGTAAGCTGTAGCGCTCGCACGCGCTTAGGTAGAGTGTCCTTCCGACTGAGGGCGTCTGCCACAACATTGACTTTGTCTGGATGGTACATGATGGCGTATTCGTAGTCGCTAAGTAGTTCAACCCATCTTCGTTGACGCATGTTCAAATCCTTCTGCTTAAGGATATGCTCGTGACTCCTGTGATCGGTGTAAATCGTGCACTTGGTACCGTACAGGTAGTGTCGCCATATCTTAAACGCGAAAACAACAGCTCCCAGCTCTAAATCGTGCGTCGTATAGTTCCGTTCATGAACCTTGAGTTGCCGAGAAGCGTAGGCTATCACTTTATCACGTTGCATCAACACACATCCAAGACCCTGGATGGATGCATCACAGTATACCACGAAGTCATCTGTGCCCTCTGGCAATGAGAGAATAGGTGCGCTGCAGAGCCTATCCTTTAAGTACTGAAAAGCGGTTTCCTGAGAATCTCCCCAACGGTAGGTGACACCTTCCTGTGTCAGCATTGTAAGCGGCTGCGCGATCTTGAAGAAGTCTTTGATAAATCACCTGTAGTAACCCGCCAAACCCAAGAATTGGCGTATCTCTGTTGGTGTACGCGGTGCTGGTCTGTTCCTGATCGAATCTATCTTGGATGGATCGACATGGATCGCATCCCTGTTCACTACATGGCCTAAGGAGTGGACTTCACGTATCCAGAAGTCGCATTTAGAAAACTTGGCGTACGTTTGCTCCTTCCGAAAAGTTCCAAGATAAGACGTAAGTGTTGCTCATGTTCTTCCTGACTCTTGGAGTAGATCAGAATGTCGTTGATGGAGACAAGGACAATTTGTCCAGGTAGGGTTTGCACACCCTGTTCATAAGGTCCATAAATACGGCAGGTGCGCTCAATAATATCAAACCATTCATCATATCAAACATGAAGTATAGCAGTTAAAATAATTCATAAAACCCAACATGATTAATGTTCAAACCAAACTTTGTTTGAGTAGCGTAAACATAATAATAAAAATCCAAGACAAGTTATGAGTTCAATTAGCGTTCATTGCGTCTCCTCCTCCTAACATGAAAACTCGACCTCTTGCCTCGTTGCCATTGTTATTGTTGTTTCCCCCGTTGTTGTTGTTATTGTTCCCGTTGCCCTGATTGTTGTTGTTGTTGTTCTGGTTCCTGTTTAGCTGCGGGCAGTGTCTCTTGATGTGACCTTCAGCACCACAATTATAGCACCCCTTGTTGCCCTGTTGCTGATTCTGCTGAGCGTGTGGCTGCTGCTGACCCTGGTTCTGGTTCGCAGGACGAGGGCTCCTGCAGTCTTTGGCCTCATGACCCATCTTGAGGCATCTTTGACAACGACCTCTGTTACACTGGCCGCTGTGGTGCCTGTTGCAGTTGTTACATTTCGGAAGATTTCCCCGATATCCTCCCTGTTTGTGACTACCCGAAGAGTGCTGACTGGGGCTTTGATAACCTTCAGTCTTTCGTTGCTGAGCCTGGGACTGGACTGACGCTAATGCTTTACTTGAATCCCCCTCCCATTTTCGCTTATTGTCACTGGGAGTAGCAGTAGTAGCAGACGTAGTAGCAGTAGCAGTAGCGCTGATGCGCTTAGGCAGGCGATTCTGATCCACGGCCTGATCTGTGATGCGATGAGCGAGACGCTGGATCTCCTGGATGTTGTCGAGGTTAGCTGAGGTAACATGGCTCTGAATTTCTGGAGCCAAACCTTTGAGATACAACTCGATACGCTTGTATGGAGGGTCCACCATAGTTGGACACAGCACGGCCAGCTCATTTGACCGTTTAGTATACGCTTCAATCTCTGATCCAACCATTTTCAGATTATACAGCTCGTCTTCCAACTTGTGAATATCTTCACGTGTACAATACTCTCTCTTGATAAGTTCTTTGAATTCGTTCCAGGGTGTGGCGTTAGCAGCTGCCAACCCGAATATCTGCACTTGCGCGTTCCACCAAGTTAACGCGATTCCCTCTAGGGTACCGGTAGCGTATTTCACCCTGCGTTCCTCAGGGCATTCACACATTTCGAATACTGATTCTAGCTTCTCGAACCAGTGAAGGAGTCCAACTGCTCCTTCTGTGCCGCTAAACGTGCTGGGACGGCATTCCATAAAGTTCTTGAATGTGCAGGCAGGTTGTTGCTGAGCGGGTTGACCTATTGTGTACGAATAGGGCAAAGTTAAATACGAGAATTAATGTAGGATCTAAAGATCCTAGTGCCTATACTGCAGGGTATACTACCTGCTTGGGCGGCTGCAACTGCCGCAGCAACGAGAGCCTCTAGCTGGGCTTGAGTCATGGTAATTCGTGCGGCCATTGATCTTCAAATCAAAGGCAACGTAAGTAAGAAAAAGGGTTCGCGAGTAGTGCGATGACAGAAGAGTGTAGGCACGTAAGTGTTCTCAAGCAATAACAAGTTGTGAGCAAGGTAATGTAAGCATACTACGAGCAAAGTTCTATGCAAATTCTAGCATGTAGGCAATAAACATAAACCTTATTACCTAGGAAGTTGAGTCTTGCACGTGGAGCGAAGCGTCGTTGTGGATCGTTGAGAGCACTGTTCTGGTTATAGTCTGGTTTTAATAAAAACGTTTTTCCATATTAAAACCAAGTTCTCTATAACCAATGGCTCTGATACCAATCTGTCACACCCCCAAAATCCACACGCGGAGTATCACCGCTTGGGAGCGTGACTGACCAGGACCAAGCCACCAATCATATAGAACATTGTATAAAGTAAAAGTAATTGCAATATAATTCAGAACAAATCCATATGAAAGGTGTTTCCAAAACATAAGCCAGTTATCAATGTTTAGCGGAAGCGTATATATAAAAATATCCAATGTAAAAGTGTATCAAGTATCATATGGGTTCCATATGATGTTCACGATCCAAGTCCACAACGACCGCGCCTCCAGTGCAAGCTCCCAGTACCTAACGATCTGCAAGGCATGTAAAGGAAAGGATCAACAAAATAGTTGAGCGAGTTCACAGTACGTAAATGCGTAATAGTAAGTAACGGGTGGCTCTACCGGGCCAATAGTAAGTTATACAGGTGGGGGCTTCCCATGTTAAGTGACCACTAGACTATTCGTATTATGACCACGTAGGTGTTATCCCAACCTACGGAAGAAGTAAGTAATGCGTACACGTATGTCTTACGTGCGTATCCTTTGTATCGAGGATAGTAATTTGCATATGACCACGTAGGTGTTATCCCAACCTACGGAAGAAGTAAGTAATGCGTACACGTATGTCTTACGTGCGTATCCTTTGTATCAAGGATAGTAATTGGCATCTGACCACGTAGGTGTTATCCCAACCTACGGAACCACGTAGGTGTTTTCCAACCTACGGAACCGTCCTGACATCCGAGGACTATGATAGGTGATAGTCTAGGAAAAGCGTAGTGTATGTACGTTATTAGTTTATCATCAAGCCTTTAACCCATTCCCACAACCCGGGAATCCCATGCCTTAGTAAGAGTGTGAACTCACCTTGGTTTGCTCGGTATGCTAGGTTATGTACTCACAAGTAATTAATCACGTCCTATTGTATGCATGTATAACAAATCAGTTCATGTTCGCAATGATACGTATGCAAATCGAGTGTCACACAATTGCAAATGTAAACATTCATCATCAAGCATGGCATGTCAAGTAAATCAAACATACATTCCACTATCTTTCGAAAGATGTTTATAACCTACCATCCTTCGAATCCAACCTTATCTTTCGACACATTAGTGATCCTTCGACACATACTAAATATCACAGTTACCTTTCGGACTGGTTGTTATGTTTCGAACCACCAGTCATCTTTCGACCAAATGGCATCTTTCGGTCAACCTAATTATGTTTCGGTCAATTCTATCCTTCGGTCAACAGATATCTTTCGGTCACAACTATGCTTCGACAACTATGTTTCGACTACAAGTATCTTTCGACACATATCAGTTACGTCAACAACAGTTACAATTTCAGAAACCCTAAACATGCTAACAGCCGTCAACAACATTGTCGATCAAACAACAATCATGCAGCAATCATAGGATCAAATCATCAACCAATCCAAATCATCATCTATGTGTCATGTAAACATAATTATCATTTGGTTCAACAATCTAACATACATCTATACGCATATCATCCAGTTGCTTAGCATAACGTATTACATAATCGAACACTATTGACATGCTAATCTGTTTTCGAATCCTAATCACATCAATATCATTCAACCCATTCAATACTATGCATTCGATCCTATCAATCTAGATCAACATGTATTTCGTATGCAGTTACATAATAAATTAATCATGTATGATGAAATCAAGAACAAAACACGTAAATCACTAACCGAAGTTAAGAATGAACAGCACAAGAGATTTGGCTTCGGATGTTGAGGGTTTGCCGTCGCACACACACACAAAGGAGCTAGGGTTTTTCTTAGGAAATCCTTATCAGTTTACATGCATTCCCATATTTAAACGTATCACAGAAATGGGCCAAGCCCATCAGAAAAGGCTGGGCCGAAAGATGTCGAAGGATATGTTTCGTGCTCGAAGGATGAAGTCCTTGGTCGAATGATATGTTTCGAGAATCTTTAATTCGAAGGTTGATCCTTCGGATCGGAAGTTATCTTTCGTGGTCCTTCGAATCCTTCGAACTGTATGTCAGGTTTCGTGATCTAGACTAAGTGTTTTAATGATAATTCTAATATTAATTCTAATATTATTTTCTACCACAACAAGTAATCACATATAGGCAAAACAACAATACGTTTCATTAAAACACCACGCGTACAATTCAAGTTCACAACCCAAGCAACTAAGCAGTCAAAGTCAACGCGCATTTAATGCGAAAGCGAAAGTCAGAAACTCGAGTTGTCACATTATCCCCAACTAATTGGAAATTTCGTCCCGAAATTTGGTATGCACTCACTGAGGAAGCTAGGTAAGCTGTATCGTTTACTGGTTTTCCTGGGGTGTCACATGATCCAACTTTTGTACGTTGGAGCGATCCAGAAGTGTTCGTATGAGTGGTCCAAGTATGATCGTTCGAGCGGTTCAACAATGTTGTCCGTTCGAGCGGTTCAGAAAGTTAGATTGTCCGAAAAAGCGATTCCAAGTGTGACTTATGAGCGATCCAAACAGGTTATGTCCAGAAAAGCGATCCTACGTCCAAAAAAGCGATCGACAGATTTTAACAAGTTTTTACCATTTTTAGTCCGTATTTTCACCTGATTCTTTCTAGGGTTTGTTAAAAATGTGTTTTACACGTTATATTTAAATTTCAGACAATTTTGACCGTTGGAACCACTGAAAACCGAAAAAGTATGAGAGAAAGTGAGTAGAAATGAGAGATTTCTGCAGATCTATGCTGTCGTAGTATGAACTCCTCGTCCTGAGCTCTGATACCACTTGTTGGACCGTTCTATGACCCGAAAAGTCAGTCGAAGTAGTTCATCTTTACATACGAAGGCGGAATCAACGTAAGTAAAGTAACAACAGCTAATCCTTTCAATTCCGTGTGTTTATATTGCTTTCTGGTAAAATTTCAGCAGAGTTTCGGCACCTTAGCACACACATACACTGTTACCAATTATGAACCGCTCATGCCTATTTATAGACGGCTTGGGTCGCTTATGTGACAGTCCAATAAGCGATCCAGCACCAGTGTCACATAAGCGATCCTACTCTAATGTCCTAAAAGCGGTCCAGGCTTCATGACACAAAAGCGGTTCACATTACAACATTGACACATAAGCGATCCTAAGTCTATATTACACAATATTTACACTTTGACCCCCTATAGACCATTCTTGACTTCAGACTTCATGTAGACGTAGTCAACAGACATTCCGTGCATCAACAAGAAGGAAGCTCTCAAGGAGGGAAACCTTGAGGAAGAATATCTCCGTGGGATGGAGAAGATATTGGTGCCAAACAGGGAAGGAACGTTATGTTTTGAGAAAAGGATTTGGGTTCCTCTGTTTGGTGGTTTAAGAGAGGTTATCTTTGATGAAGCTCACAAGTCGCGGTACTCTATCCACCCTGCAGCGGATAAGATGTACCAGGATCTTAAGGATTATTACTGGTGGCCTAGGATGAAAGGCGATGTTGCTATTTACGTGAGCAAATGTTTAACTTGCGCCAAAGTCAAGGCGGAATACCAGAAGCCTTCGGGACTTCTGCAGCAACCAAAAATTCCCCAGTGGAAGTGGGAAGAAATCTCCATGGATTTTGTTACAAAGTTGCCAAGAACGCCAAAAGGCCATGACACTATCTGGGTGATAGTGGATCGCTTGACGAAGTCAGCACACTTCTTGCCTATCCGCGAGAAGGATCATACAAGCAAGTTGGCTGAAATTTACATGAGAGAGATTGTTACACGCCATGGAGTACCTCTCTCGATTATTTCTGATAGAGACGGGAGGTTCGTATCAAGGATATGGCAATCCTTCCAGTAAGCTTTTGGCTCAAAGCTGAATATGAGCACTGCTTTTCACCCACAGACCGACGGACAAAGCGAGCGGACGATTCAGACGTTGGAGGACATGCTGAGAGCATGTGTTATGGATTTAGGCGGTAGCTGGGATAAGCATTTACCCCTGGTTGAATTTTCATACAACAACAGCTACCACACCAGTATTGGTGCCGCGCCATTCGAAGCTTTATATGGGCGCAAGTGCAGGTCGCCGCTCTGTTGGTCTGACGCGGGTGATAGACAATTGGTTGGTCCTGAAATGGTACAGGAAACCACCGATAAGATCGCGCAAATCCGAGACCGTATCAATGCGGCTCGTGACCGTCAGAAGACCTACGCAGATCTGAAAAGGAAACCTCAGGAGTTTGAGGTTGGGGATATGGTTTTGTTGAAGGTATCACCCTGGAAGGGTGTGGCACGCTTTGGGAAACGTGGGAAGTTGAATCCGCGCTACATTGGTCCTTTCAAGGTTTTGGAAAGAATTGGGACCGTAGCATACAAGTTGGATCTACCTGCCGAACTGAATAATGTTCACGATACATTTCATGTATCCAATCTGAAGAGAAGTCCAACTCAAGTTAACGTTGCCATTCCTACCGACGAAATTCATGTTGATGACACGCTCCACTTCATTGAAGAACCTGTCGAGGTCACGGATTGGAAAGTAAACAAGACCCGCCGGAGCAGTGTCAAGCTCGTCAAAGTTCGTTGGAATGCTAGACATGGTCCTGAATTCACCTGGGAGCGTGAGGACCGAATGAAAGAGAAATACCCCCACTTATTTCCTGAGAACCCTGCTTCTACCAGCAGAATTTAAAATTTCGGGACGAAATTTATTTAACGGGGGGAGAATGTGACAACCCTCACAAAACCAGGTATCCGTACGACTTAATTAACTATTAATTGTTGCCTAATTACTGTGCTTAACTGAGATTTCTGATAAACTGCTACTTGATTGTTGGTACTTGTACATATCTGCATCATACTTTGATTTCTGTCACTACATTATTTACTTACTGAACTCTAGTGACAAACATGATGCACAAAAGCACAGTATCATTTGAACGGATAACCTATTGAACATGCTGATATAGCCAGCATCAGGCAGACATTGCCTCTAAAGGCCTGAATGAGCAAGAAATATTTTACTACACCCATAGTGTGTGTAGGGATACAAGGGTTGTTAAACTGCGTCTCTAGGAATAAGATACAGAGATTGGATGTGCCTAAAACGTACTCTAAGCACAAAACACAGCACTTTTATCAACACACTAGCTTCTAGCTAATTAATAAAGTGCCAAAACATAGGGAAATATTCCTGACACTTTGCAGAATAAATTGTGTCACTAAAAATATTATTTACGACGCTTAAAGGGTTACGTAAGCACTTTAACGGATTACTATCCAACCGAACAACCGGACTATACCCGGAACATAAAAATATTGCCAGAAATATTATTAGTCTTTTTCTGAACCAGTTAGGGTCCCTGATTACCCTAACACCCGCTTTATAACGCGTCATGCAACTAACGGGGTTAATCCCTAAAAGTAACCTACTTAACTAAACTGAACTCTAACTGTATGATTGGAAACGAACCGGATACCCTTTCCTCCTAAAGATATCGGCCAACAAGAGGGGACAAGGAAGTACGCTTTTTGATTATTAAATTATTTATGTTGGAAATCTAGTAGACACGAGACCCGTTGGACGAAAGAACTTGATTTTTCCTATAAATAACATCACCCTTCACATTAGAGAACCACCACATTTCACCAACACACCTTGCTCTCTCTCTTGCCTCCCCACTCTCGGCCGTAACTCCCCACCCACACACCTCCATTGTCGGCTTTTGATCTCTCCATTCCAAGCTTATACAAGGCTTACGGATCACGTATAAGGAAGCTTGAAGCAAGCGGAAGTTGAAGGACCTCGTTTCTTTGCTTTTATCCACGCCATTTTCGACTAGATTCTTCCCTAGCCCCGAGCTAGAGGTATAATGTTTAAAACTCACTCTCGATCGTATCTAAAGTGGTTAATATGATTTTTAACGGTTGAAAGTCGGAATCATGCGTTTTGAATCTATAAAGTCTACTAAAACTCGAATATTGTTGGTTAAAAGCTCATAACATGTGTAAAAGTTGTAGTATTTGAATATGTTAGTTATTGAGGCCCGATCTACGATGTGGTGGCTCTTATCATCGTTTAATCCGACTTTGTTAAGATCATAGATCTTGACATAAGCTTGTTTCTGTCGGTACGAGGGTTAAAAGGTGAAACTCCACCACACGAGAAACATGAACTTGTGTAAAAGTATTTTGACTTGTAAAATAGTATTTAAAACGAGCCGATCTACGTATGTACAAGTGGTATATTCGTAGAACCAAGTGTCGAGAAAACCATGTTTTATAAAAGTTGGGTGACATGTTAACAAATATGATTTTACAAACTACAAGTGTATAAACACTTGTGAAACGAAAAGATCCGACGAAGTAACAATTTTTATAAAAGTTGTCGGGAAGTTGTAAAGGGTGAATTGTTCTAAAAACGGGGTTTTTACAAGACTAAACTATTTTGTACATAGATCCACTAAATATAAGGTGATCTACACTATGACTTTCGGAAAAACTACAAGTTCATGTAATAATGCGATTTTACATTCTAGTCTACAAGTTTGATGTGTTGAAACTAGTTTGAAGTATCGGAAATTGATTGGTTGATTTAAAGAAGTGTTGGAATGATTTTGTAAAAGAAAATGATACGCTTGAAAGCGTGGCCACCTCCAGTTACAGGGGAAACTCTGGCGAAATTTTTCTAAAATCTAACACTTAGAATTATTTGCAAGTGTTAAACTATTTTGAAATGTTTTCAAAATACATTTCGCCAAGACTTTATTTATCAAATATTCGGAGGTGGGATTTTCACAAAACTAAACGTGATAAATATATATTCGGTAAATATATTTTTCACCACACTGTTTATGATTATTTTGTGAAAATATATAAATATTATTTTTAGAGTAAAAATAATATTTACAAACCTTGTCGAACCCAAAATAATTCAAACGCTTACACAACAAACATATAAGTTACAACGGTAATTACCATTACCACTTAATCGCCAAAACGTAACTTACGCTTTATACGGAAATATTCATAAATGCGTATTTTGTCAACGTATTATTTTTGGGAAAGTATTATGCGAAGAGAAAATATATTATTTTTGAGAAAAATAATTATATTTTGGAATGAGAAGTAAAATATA
The DNA here is from genome assembly GCF_002127325.2 of Helianthus annuus. Lineage (NCBI taxonomy): Eukaryota > Viridiplantae > Streptophyta > Magnoliopsida > Asterales > Asteraceae > Helianthus > Helianthus annuus. The sequence continues at coordinate 102,443,438 of NC_035444.2, read as the reverse complement.
TTAAGTGAGACTTAATATTATAAACGCGCATGTATTAATTCCCCCATCCTTGGGAAGGAGATTAACTACCAAATATATACAAGGACAGTTGTCTAACTGTTTCCCGAAAATTAAACTATAAAGCTAAAGCACGGCCATCCGTCTAATAGAATTAGCACATGTAGGTCGTTGCACAGCTTTCGGACATTTGGAGTGCTTGATTTAGCGACGCACAGACTGTGAGTTCATGTCCCCCTTTTCTCTTAACTCTTTTCAGTTTTATAAACTGCGGGGGTGAAATACATGTTACAATGATTATGATTACTTATTACATGGTATGGTTAGCGTAAGGAGGGTTACTTTTAGATCATGTGAATGGGTAGGCGGAAACTTGAGGTCATTAATCCTCAGGGTAGGACCGAGGGGCAGGAGCGGTAGATCTATTTGGGTGTAGCGAGCCCAGTCCCAGGTCCAGCATAACGGACCTTGGGATGACTTTGTTCCCGACGCATAAATTTGCTAGGTTTGAGCCTTCCTACTTGCATTTCACACATATCAATGGCCTTGCAAACCATTGGTGATCTCTTTTTCCTTATTTGCTACATACCAGGTTTTTGATAAAGATAAAGGTTTATTTACTCACTATCGCATGAACTCGCTCAACATTATTGTTGATTTTTCAACTTACATGTATTTCAGGAAACTAACGATCTGGCGCGGTATGGCTTGTTTTCCGCTGCATTAGGCTCAAGGTCATCCAGGGTTCGGGGAATGTGACTCTTTCCTGGACAAGTCACAGTCCTTGAATCATGTTTATGTTATGTTTGAGTTTGAAATGTTTAAGACAAGTTTATGGTTGTTGGGTGTTAACCCGTTAAGACAATGTTTTGATTTTTACTTTAATGGATGATCTTGCATATTTTAATTCATATAGCTTTGTTATGATTAAGCTATGGTATTAAGAAGTCACACCAAATTAACCACGCTTCCGCAAAGCCAGGGTGTGACACCTAAAGATCGACCAAACGGGTCGGGTTCGGAAGTATAAGCGGTTGTTTAGACCGCTTACCTTACGACCCTAAACAAGCACAAACTAATAGTGTCGAGTTAGACATGCCAAAACATGTCTAACCTACTGATTTGGTATCAAAACAAAGTGTTTTGATACCCTATAGTAGTTCTGAGGCAAAATGCGTGCTAAAACGCATTTTGACCGAAACTTTGACTCGACACTACAACTAGCTAACGTGGTAATCAGCCGCTATAATCACGAAGGATTATAACTATCGTGATTACAATCACGTTTCAAAGTTAAATTGAACTTTGACTTGACCAATTGATGGTCAAAATCGAAAGTCAAACTGTTGGCCAAACATTTGACTTTCTGCACTACATAAGGAAAAAGCCATAAAAAGAATGAAAGAATGCTCACTAAGGGTCCTTGCTATCTTTTCAACAAGAAGACAAAGTCCCAATTCAGCTTAGGAGAGCTCCAAAGCAGATGAGAAGGAGAGAAAGAAGGAATGAGCTAGGAATGAAGTGAATTTGATGGCTATTTATAGTTGTTGTGAAGTAACAAGATCATCACAAGTGGTTTGTTTAGCCATTAAGCAAGAAATCATGGCCATCCATTTGTCACAAGCAGGTACAAAGCCTTGGTGACCACTTAAACTTGCTTAACACACCAAAAATTTACCATAACAGCCCCTGAAATTGCAACAAAATGCTGAATTTCAACTTTCTGGAACTGGGCATGCTGACGCGGCCCGCGTAAGATAAGGGAGAGGGCCTACGCGGCCCACCTGGGCTCCCCAGATCAGCAACAGTTTGATATTTGGCAGCTTTAGTCCCTGCATGCATTCGAGTCCATTTCAGGCCTTTTTGACCACCGTTAAGCCATTTTCAAGGCTCTACAAGGTCAATAAAGTTTAGAGAACTCAAAATATGCTTGGAACATTCTCGGATGTCGGCTCGTTTGGTCGTACGGTCGCGTTGTTCGTTAAATTACCACGAAACTCAAACGGACGTGAAAACGAACCAAATTAAGCGACGAATGGAATTTTTGCATGCCGATCACTAAAATAAAAATATTTTAGTGTGTACAAAAATTTTGGATGTCCAGATGTGGCCAGAACGTAAGATATGCGCGAAAATGCAAACTTACGTCGTTTTTGACACTTTTAGCCCCTGTAAGATCATATAAGCATGTTTTCGCACACCGAACCTGTCAAAGCTTATTTCTAAGCTATGATTAGGTTATATATGGTATGTTTAACTTATGATCAAGTCCCGGACTATACGTTGCCTTACGAAACGGCAGACTTTTGCAAGTTGACGCAATTAGTCCCCGAGAGCGAATAAACTTGTTTTTGCCATACCAAAACCTTTAAAACTTATTTCTAAGTTATGTAAAGGTTATTTAAGGTATGTTAAGTTTATGATGATGTTCCAGAGTGTTTGTCGCGTTAAACTGATCGTGTTTACGCATCAGTTTGCGTATAACTCTCCATAAAGCGATATAGAGTTCAAAATCGATCAAAAATCAACACGGGCACAAAACCAAACATAAATGACAAACATTGGGATCAAAACACACTGTTTTATTAATATTGTATTGTTCAGAGTTTGTAAAATGATATCACAAGCACAGATGTCACAACAACAACCAAAGTTTGCGTAATTCGAGATTCGAGTTCGATGATGGTTAGATCGGTTTGATTGCTGATTAGTTAACTTTATCGCATTGTTACTTCCTACTATTAACATTCGTAAATCGGTTTGCGTTGATAAAACTTTCGATTACTTCGATTCATTCTGATTAACAACACTTACTCCACAAAATACAAATAAACATGAAAATAGACTAATTATAGTCAAAGAAGTCAAAGTTGACTTGGACTTTGACTTTGACTTTGACATTTGAGAACACGGGGTGTTACATATGCGATATATGATTTGAAAAGAGTTCTAAACATGCCATGGTTGAACTCTATAGGAAAGGATACCAGAGCGTCGAGCGGACAAGCCGGTGGTGACTTGCGTTTGAACGGCTTGCTTTAAAGGTATGTAACTTGATTCGTTACATTTAGAAATTTTGATATCTAGCATATGTTTAGTTGTGTTGTAGAAGAAAGGTTGTGTTGATTGAAGCGCCAATGTTCATTACTTGAAATAATACGATAAGAATTGGTTAGAAGTCGTTTTGTAGTCATCGTAATGGAGGATATCCGTAGATGAGCCAAACGGGCGGAATAATGGCGAATTAATTAGTAATGAGTTGATTTAATAAGTTAACATGGGCGGTAACAATCACAAGAGCATGAAGCCATAAGTTTGGTAGTGAAGTACCGGTGATAATAAGCCCCGGAAGTTTGGGTAAAAAGCGCCTTATGTTACTATTAAAGAAATAGCAAAATACGGGTAACTAGAATGGGTCGAATAATTGCATAGTGATCTTTAGTCGTTTGTCCTGTAAACCAATTTTTTTGTCCGGAAATCATTATAGGTACGTCGGTATTGAATTTACAGACGTATAGGAAAAAGAATCACCTAAAACGGGTTTACGAGTCAAAAGTTATGGTCAATTGAAGTCGGAAAACTTAATTTCCGGAGCTGGCAGGAAATGCAGGTCAAAAACCTGCATCTGCTGGAAAACCGTCCCCTCCGTGCCACGCGACAGGACCACTAGGGTTTGGCGCAACACGCGAGGAACGCCGCGCCACGCAAGGGTCCTTCGCGACACGCGACAGGACAGAAACCGGAATTTTATTTTATTTCTCGTGATTTGATGTTGGAACTTGTTTATACACTCCATATAAATGTCAAAACTAACATCTTAAGTGGATTTGCCCTTAGGTGACAAGGGGAACTCTCCGGATGGCGGTCAAGCATGTTTTTGAAGAACCGAACACACCCTTTTGAAGCTTCCGCAATAGTTTAACTTGTTTTCGACAATGTTTGTGATGTAAACATTTTACGTATCATGTTTTGAATGTTGGAACTAGTTTAATAGTCAACTGGAATGGGACCACTTTAAAACTTAAATTTTGTACTAGTTCGAAGTAAAATACTATTTTATTTAAAATCACGCGTATTCACATTAAATTCGATTAGAAATTAGATGGTTGTTACACGTAACTAGGGTTTTGGAATGATTTCCCTTGGTTTTTATAACGTAACCCTACCCAAAAACGAATGATTGCCGTCATAAACCCCCGTCGCGTCGCGCGACGGGTAATCCTTGATGCAGTCGCGCAGCGCGACGCTATAAAATGTCAGAAATCAATAATTAAATGGTGGCGGGGCGCGGCGAGAATGACATGTAGCCGTGGCGTAGTGCGACAACGCATCTTTCACATAATGGTGCGTAATTTTCCGAGCTTCAACATCTCAAAACTTCAGATTTTTTTCTAACTCTTTTAAACTTGTTTCCCAACCTTTAACACTTCAGTTTTTTCAACATTTTTAGCACAAATGACCTGGAAACACCAGATTTCATCAAAGTATGCACGTTCTAATGAAAACAGAACTAAATATAACGGAAAACAATACAAACTATACACGAATAAGAGATGTATTTTGCAATACATCAAATATCCCCACTGTGACAACTCGAGTTTTTGAGATTCCGTCTTCGCACTAATCGTACGTTAATTGTTTGGTTGTTTGCTTGCACGACCTGTTTGCATTGTAAGCATACGTGTTTAACATATGTTGAGATGGTATGTGACTATTGTGTTTAGTGTTACATTAAGATTGGTGCCTTCGGTTTTGTCATTTTCCGTGCTTGTTTTTTTTATGAATCTGTTCAAACTGTGACTTTGATAAACGTGATAGGATATATCGTATTTGAACAAGTATGTGTGTGGGTGTAATGGGTTACTCGTATTAGGATAATTACATGTTCGGTGTTGTTAGGCCTACACGGATCTGATCAAAGGAAAAAGTCACCGGGTCGCCATCGTCTTAGACATAGCCTCGGCCTAATCCGCGTTATTATGTAGCATCGACACAAGCATGTTTAGAAATCTCGGCCCAATCCACCTTGTTATGTTAGTAAACACAAATCGGCCCAACCACTCCCCCTATATGTTTTTCGTATATGTAACTTATTTGCACAGAAAATAACAAACCCTATTCCCCACTTTGGTTGCGACGGCTGTGGACACCCACCCCCTCCCTTCGAAGCATCAATCTACTTGATCACGACTGTGGTTAGTGAATTCTTATTCATGTTGAATCTCGCCTGTTTGATCTTATTTGCATGTGAATTCTATATAAATGCTACATAACGATGATGATATGTGATTGGCTTATTAAATGTTGTTTTAGGAGGTTTATGGCTGATTAATGTGCATGTGACTTGTCTCGATAGTGCGGCCATATTAGATAAAGACCTTCATAAATTGTCGGCCATTTGTTCTTGTCTTGTAGGTGCATTCAAGACTTGATATATGACTGGTAGTAATGGACGGCTCCTTGTGTTTTCTGATTGGTAGAGTTGTGCGGCCCAAGCAAGGGTATTGGCTGGGATTTCGGCCCAATAAATCATGTGTGCCAACCGAATTATTTTGGAATTGTTCTGTTGTTTGACTATTGCTGGTTGCATGTTAGGAGGGGATTTGATGTATGCATTGTGTCATTTGTTTTGTATGATAAAACAATAATTCATGAACTTGTTTTGATTGGTAGTGTTTGTCGGCAAAGTAAAAACCATTGGCTATGGTTAGCGGCCCAATGGTACTTAGATGCCACCCGGTAATTTAATTAGGAATTTATTTTGTTTCTGTGTTGATTTTGACGAAACTGGATTTTATTTCGCCAAAGGCAATTGACGAATCAGGGTTTTGTTTCGTCAAAGGGGATCTTGACGAAACAGAATGTGTTTCGCCAAGGATATGTTGACGAATTAGAGGGGGTGTTTCGCCAAGGGTAGTTGGCGAAACAGAATGTGTCTCGTCAATATGTGTTTCGCCAAACGTATAAATTGTCCAGTAACTCAGCCTAATTCTGTTAAAGGTTAACTGAGATATTTAACTGCCGTTAAGTGATGTGCATGACCTATGTGATAATGGATACATGCTAGTACTTCTGTGACTATATCTATACGTGAACAACTAGGATATAAACTGATTTTTTTTGCATACGTACGTATTTAGGACGTGATTGATTAACTGTGAGCACTTACTTAGCATACCGAGCAAACCAAGGTGAGTTCACACTCTTACTAAGGCATGGGATTCCCAGGGCACGGGAATTGGGATTGAAGGATTGAGATTGAATAGAACTGTACTTACACTGTTACTGGACTACCATACCATCGTCCTCGGTTGTGCAGGACACATACGTAAAACCTACGTATACTTGTATTGCTCACTGTCCTCAGGTTGCGAAGGACACTCACGTAAAACCTACGTGAACTTATACTCAATACTGCCTCGGTTGTGTCAGGCACTTACGTAAAACCTACGTAAACCCCCGCGTACTCCAATCCCTGGTTGTGAAGGATTACTTACGTAAAACCTACGTAAACTTGTACGTGTTACTGTTCTCGGGATATGTAGAACACTTATGGTTACGAATAGTCTAGTGGTTATACAACATGGGAAGCCCCCACCAATAGAACGTACTATCGGCCCAGTAGAGCCACATGTTACAAACGAATATACTATTACGCTTTTACTTTCTGTGAACTCGCTCAACTAGTTGTTGATCCTCTGTTACATGCCTTGCAGGTCGTTAGGTACATGGAGCTTGCACAGGGAGGAGCTGGTCGTTGTGGGCTTGGATCGTGATTGTCTTGTTAAACACTTATGACATTTGATACTTTATTATGATGGGTTTTATTTATACGCTTCCGCTAAACAATGATAACTTACTTATGTTTTGGTACACCTTTCATATGGATTGGGTTTGGTTTAATAGCAATTACTTTTACTATATATATTGTTCTATATGATTGGTGGCTTGATCCTGGTCAGTCACGCTCCCAAGCGGTAATACTCCGCAGGTGGATTTTGGGGGTGTGACAGATTGGTATGAGAGCCATTGGTTATAGAGAACTTGGTTTTAATATGGGGAAAACGTTTTTATTAAAACCAGACTATAACCAGAACAGTGCTCTCAACGATCCACAACGACGCTTCGCTCCACGTGCAAGACTCAACATCCTAGGTAATAAGGTTTATGTTTATTGCCTACTTGCTAGAATTACACAGAACTTTGCTCGTGGTATGCTTAGATTACATTGCTCACTACTTGTTATTGCTTGAGAACACTTGTGTGCTTACACTCTTCTGTCATCGCACTCTTCGCGAACCTTTCTCACTTATGTTGCCTTTGATGTGAAGATCAATGGCCGGACGAATTAACATGACACAAGCCCAGCTGACGGCTTTCGTTAATGAACAAGTTGCTGCGGCACTTGCAGCTGCTCAAGCAGGTAGTATACCCTGCAGTTTAGACTCACACTAGGATCTTTATATCCTACATTAACTCTTGTGTTTAACTTTGCCCTATTCGTACACAATAGGTCAACACGCTCAGCAGCCCGTCTGTACTTTCAAGAACTTTATGGATTGTCGTCCTAGCACATTTAGTGGCACTGAAGGAGCGGTTGGACTCCTCCACTGGTTTGAAAAGCTCGAGTCTGTGTTCGAGATGTGTGAATGCCCTGAGGCTCGCAGGGTCAAGTATGCCAATGGTACTTTGGAGGGGATCGCGTTAACTTGGTGGAACGCGCAAGTGCAGATTCTAGGGTTGGCAGCTGCTAACGCCACCCCTTGGAATGACTTCAAGGAACTGATTAAACGTGAATACTGCACTCGGGAAGACATCCGCAATCTGGAGGATGAGTTTTATCATTTGAAAATGACTGGGTCAGAAATCGAAGCTTACACTAAATGGTCGAACGAACTGGCTGTGCTGTGTCCAACTATGGTGGACCCTCCAATCAAGCGCATTGAGTTGTACCTCAAGGGATTAGCGCCGGAGATACAGAGCCATGTGACATCGGCTAATCTTGACAACATCCAGGCTATTCAGCGCCTCGCTCATCGTATCACAGATCAGGCAGTGGATCAGAACAGACTGCCTAAACGTATCAGCGCTACTGCTACCGCTACCACTGCTACTACACTTGCTACTCCCAGTGACAACAAGAGAAAATGGGATGGGGATTCTAGCAAGGGGTCAGCTTCAGTTCAGTCACAGGTTCAGCAGCAAAAATCTGACAGTTACCATAGTCCCAGTCAGCACTCTTCAGGCAGTCACCGGCAGGGTGGATATGAAGGGAACCTCCCAAAGTGTAACAACTGCAAGAGACACCACAGTGGCCAGTGTAACAAGGGTCGCTGTCAAAGATGCCTCAAGATGGGTCATGAGGCCAAGGATTGTAGAAGCCCTCAGCCTGTGAACCAGAATCAGCAGCAGCCTCAAGCGCAGCAGAATCAGCAACAGGGCAACAAGGGGTGTTTTCTTTGCGGCGCAGAAGGGCACTTCAAAAGGCACTGTCCTCAGCTAAACAGGAACCAGAACAACAACAACAATAACAACAATTAGGGAAATGGCAACAACAACAACAATGGTGGGAACAACAACGACAATGAAGCAAGGGGTCGTGCATTTGTGTTGGGGCAGGGTGATGCCAGAAATGATCCCAACGTCGTTATGGGTAAGTTTCTTCTTGACGACATTTATGTTACTGTTTTGTTTGATTCGGGTGCGGATACGAGTTATATGTCTTTGAAAATGAGTAAATTGTTAAAACGTACACCAACACCCCTAAACACTAAACATGTCGTAGAACTAGCAAATGGTAAAAGTATAGAAGCCACGCATGTAGTCAAGGGTTGTAACATCGTTCTAGCGGGTCAGGCCTTCTCGATTGATCTCATTCCAATAGTTCTGGGTAGTTTCGACATCGTCATCGGCATGGATTGGTTATCCAAGCAGCAAGGAGAGATCTTATGTAAAGAGAAGATCATTCGTATTCCTCGTGCGGGTAAGGAACCTCTCGAAATTCAAGGCGACAAGAGTGGTGTTGTGGTTGGCATCATCTCTTTCCTGAAGGCTCAGAAATGTTTACGAAAGGGGCATACTGCCATTTTGGCACTTGTTACTGATGCATCGACGACAGAGAAAAGAATAGAGGATATTCCAGTTGTACGCGAATTTCCTCAAGTGTTTCCTGAAGATTTACCTGGTCTACCGCCTCATCGCCAGGTCGAGTTTCAAGTTGAACTAGCTCCAGGAGCAGCACCAATAGCCCGCGCACCGTATCGTTTAGCTCCAACTGAACTGGAAGAACTGTCTAAGCATCTACAAGAGCTCTTGGATAAGGGCTTCATTCGTCCAAGCTCTTCGCCTTGGGGAGCTCCAGTATTATTTGTGAAAAAGAAGGATGGCACTTTCAGGATGTGCATTGATTACCGTGAACTGAACAAGGTGACAGTGAAGAACCGCTATCCTCTTCCTCGTATTGACGACTTATTCAACCAATTGCAAGGGTCGAGTTACTACTCCAAGATTGATCTGAGGTCAGGGTATCATCAGCTGAGAGTCCGCGAGGAGGACGTCTCCAAGACAGCATTCAGAACTCGCTACGGTCATTACGAGTTCCTTGTCATGCCATTTGGGCTTACGAACGCGCCCGCCGTTTTTATGGATCTTATGAACAGGGTGTGCAAACCCTATCTAGACAAGTTCGTCATCGTTTTCATCGACGACATTCTGATCTACTCCAAGAGTCAGGAGGAACACGAGCAGCACTTACGTCTTATCTTGGAACTTCTTCGAAAGGAACAACTGTACGCCAAGTTTTCAAAATGCGGCTTCTGGCTTCGTGAAGTCCACTTCTTAGGCCATGTAGTGAACAGGGATGGGATTCATGTCGATCCATCCAAGGTAGATTCGATCAAGAATTGGCCAGCGCCTCGCACTCCAACGGAAATACGCCAATTCTTGGGTTTGGCGGGTTACTACAGGCGGTTTATCAAAGACTTCTCAAAGATCGCGCAGCCGCTTACGCTACTGACACAGAAAGGTGTCACCTACCGTTGGGGAGATTCCCAGGAAAACGCTTTTCAGTACTTAAAGGATAGGCTTTGCAGCGCACCTATTCTCTCATTGCCAGAAGGCACGGATGATTTTGTGGTCTATTGTGACGCATCGATACAGGGGCTTGGTTGTGTATTGATGCAGCGTGATAAAGTTATTGCTTACGCTTCTCGTCAACTCAAGGTTCATGAATGGAACTACACGACGCACGATTTAGAGCTGGGAGCTGTTGTTTTTGCGCTTAAGATATGGCGACACTACCTGTACGGTACCAAGTGCACTATTTACACCGATCACAGGAGTCTCGAGCATATCTTCAAGCAGAATGAATTGAACATGCGTCAACGACGATGGGTCGAGTTACTTAATGATTACGAATGCGCCATCAAGTACCATCCAGGCAAGGCCAATGTCGTGGCTGACGCTCTCAGTCGGAAGGACACTCTACCTAGACGTGTACGAGCTTTGCAGCTCACTATTCAGTCCAATCTTCCTGCACAAATACGAGATGCTCAGGTGGAAGCATTGAAACCAGAAAACGTCAGGGCTGAAGCCTTACGCGGCTCAAGGCAACGATTAGAACAGAAGGGAGACGGCACCTACTATGTAACAGGGAGTATTTGGGTACCACTGTATGGCGGTTTACGAGAACTTGTGATGGATGAAGCTCATAAGTCTCGCTACTCGGTACATCCAGGTTCGGATAAAATGTATCACGACATCAGAACTACATATTGGTGGCCTAGCATGAAAGCCCACATCGCGACTTACGTCGGCAAGTGTTTGACATGTGCAAAAGTCAAAGTGGAGTATCAGAAACCAGCGGGCCTACTGCAACAACCCAGGATACCACAGTGGAAATAGGAAGAAATTTCCATGGATTTTGTTACAGGCCTACCCAGATCCCAGCGTGGGAATGATACTATATGGGTGATCGTGGATCGACTCACCAAGTCTGCACACTTCCTGGCTATTAAGGAAACGGATAAGTTCTCCACTCTCGCAGACGTTCATCTTAAAGAAGTTGTTTCGAGGCACGGGGTGCCCACCTCCATTATTTCGGATCGGGATGTACGATTCACCTCAGAACTATGGCAAGCGATGCACAAAGCGTTTGGCTCTCGTTTAGACATGAGCACAGCATATCATCCTCAGACGGATGGGCAGTCTGAGCGAACGATCCAGACTCTTGAAGACATGCTTCGGGCATGTGTTATTGATTTCGGCAACGGCTGGGAAAAGCATCTCCCTTTGGTGGAGTTTTCGTATAATAACAGTTATCACACCAGCATACAAGCCGCTCCATTCGAGGCATTGTACGGACGTAAATGCCGGTCACCTCTCTGTTGGGCAGAGGTGGGGGATAGTCAGATCACGGGTCCAGAGATTGTAGTGGACGCCACGGAAAAGATTGCACAGATATGACAACGCATGGCGGCAGCACGCGACCGTCAGAAAGCCTACGCGGACAAGCGTAGGAAGCCTTTGGAATTTCAGGTCGGGGACCGGGTTTTACTTAAAGTCTCACCCTGGAAGGGTGTGGTTCGTTTTGGCAAACGGGGCAAACTAAATCCGCGGTATGTCGGACCGTTCGAGATCATTGAGAAAATAGGCAAAGTGGCCTACAAGCTAAACCTACCAGCTGAACTCGGTGCAGTTCACAATGTATTTCACGTGTCGAATCTGAAGAAGTGCCTGTCAGATGAGACCCTTATAGTTCCTTTTAAGGAACTCACCATCGACGAGCGGTTGCAGTTCATCGAGGAGCCAGTTGAAATCACGGACCGGGATGTTAAGGTCCTCAAAAACAAGAGAATCCCTCTTGTTCGAGTTCGTTGGAACTCCCGTCGTGGCCCAGAGTACACCTGGGAACGCGAAGACCAGATGACAGAAAAGTATCCCCAGTTATTCGAACCCAATGCAACCACTACTGAGGCTGAAGCTACTACTGCGGAATTTCGGGACGAAATTCCAGATCAACGGGGGGAGGATGTGACACCCCAGGAAAACCAGTAAACTGCACAACACAACTAGCTTCCTCAGTAATCACGTGCTAAATTTCGGGACGAAATTTCTTTCAAGTTGGGGATAATGTGACAACTCGAGTTTTTGAGATTCCGTCTTCGCACTAATCATACGTTAATTGTTTGGTTGTTTGCTTGCATGACTTGTTTGCATTGTAAGCATACGTGTTTAACATATGTTGAGATGGTATGTGACTATTGTGTTTTGTGTTACATTAAGATTGGTGCCTTCGGTTTTGTCATTTTCCGTGCTTGTTTTTTTTATGAATCTGTTCAAACTGTGACTTTGATAAACGTGATAGGATATATCGTATTTGAACAAGTATGTGTGTGGGTGTAATGGGTTACTCGTATTAGGATAATTACATGTTCGGTGTTGTTAGGCCTACACGGATCTGATCAAAGGAAAAAGTCACCGGGTCGCCATCGTCTTAGACATAGCCTCGGCCTAATCCGCGTTATTATGTAGCATCGACACAAGCATGTTTAGAAATCTCGGCCCAATCCACCTTGTTATGTTAGTAAACACAAATCGGCCCAACCACTCCCCCTATATGTTTTTTCGTATATGTAACTTATTTGCACAGAAAATAACAAACCCTATTCCCCACTTTGGTTGCGACGGCTGTGGACACCCACCCCCCCCCCCCCTCGAAGCATCAATCTACTTGATCACGACTGTGGTTAGTGAATTCTTATTCATGTTGAATCTCGCCTGTTTGATCTTATTTGCATGTGAATTCTATATAAATGCTACATAACGATGATGATATGTGATTGGCTTATTAAATGTTGTTTTAGCAGGTTTATGGCTGATTAATGTGCATGTGACTTGTCTCGATAGTGCAGCCATATTAGATAAAGACCTTCATAAATTGTCAGCCATTTGTTCTTGTCTTGTAGGTGCATTCAAGACTTGACTGGTAGTAATGGACGGCTCCTTGTGTTTTCCGATTGGTAGAGTTGTGCGGCCCAAGCAAGGGTATTGGCTGGGATTTCAGCCCAATAAATCATGTGTGCCAACCGAATTATTTTGGAATTGTTCTGTTGTTTGACTATTGCCGGTTGCCTGTTAGGAGGGGATTTGATGTATGCATTATGTCATTTGTTTTGTATGATAAAACAATAATTCATGAACTTGTTTTGATTGGTAGTGTTTGTCGGCAAAGTAAAAACCATTGGCTATGGTTAGCGGCCCAATGGTACTTAGATGCCACCCGGTAATTTAATTAGGAATTTATTTTGTTTCTGTGTTGATTTTGACGAAAGTGGATTTTATTTCGCCAAAGGCAATTGACGAATCAGGGTTTTGTTTCGTCAAAGGGGATCTTGACGAAACAGAATGTGTTTCGCCAAGGATATGTTGACGAATTAGAGGGGGTGTTTCGCCAAGGGTAGTTGGCGAAACAGAATGTGTCTCGTCAATATGTGTTTCGCCAAACATATAAACTGTCCAGTAACTCAGCCTAATTCTGTTAAAGGTTAACTGAGATATTTAACTGCCGTTAAGTGATGTGCATGACCTATGTGATAACGGATACATGCTAGTACTTCTGTGACTATATCTATACGTGAACAACTAGGATATAAACTGATTTTTTTTGCATACGTACGTATTTAGGACGTGATTGATTAACTGTGAGCACTTACTTAGCATACCGAGCAAACCAAGGTGAGTTCACACTCTTACTAAGGCATGGGATTCCCATGGCACGGGAATTGGGATTGAAGGATTGAGATTGAATAGAACTGTACTTACACTGTTACTAGACTACCATACCATCGTCCTCGGTTGTGCAGGACACATACGTAAAATCTACGTATACTTGTATTGCTCACTGTCCTCAGGTTGCGAAGGACACTCACGTAAAACCTACGTGAACTTATACTCAATACTGCCTCGGTTGTGTCAGGCAATTACATAAAACCTACGTAAACCCCGGCGTACCCCTATCCTCGGTTGTGAAGGATTACTTACGTAAAACCTACGTAAACTTGTACGTGTTACTGTTCTCGGGATATGTAGAACACTTATGGTTACGAATAGTCTAGTGGTTATACAACATGGGAAGCCTCCACCAATAGAACGTACTATCGGCCCAGTAGAGCCACATGTTACAAACGAATATACTATTACGCTTTTACTTTCTGTGAACTCGCTCAACTAGTTGTTGATCCTCTGTTACATGCCTTGCAGGTCGTTAGGTACATGGAGCTTGCACAGGGAGGAGCTGGTCGTTGTGGGCTTGGATCGTGATTGTCTTGTTAAACACTTATGACATTTGATACTTTATTATGATGGGTTTTATTTATACGCTTCCGCTAAACAATGATAACTTACTTATGTTTTGGTACACCTTTCATATGGATTGGGTTTGGTTTAATAGCAATTACTTTTACTATATATATTGTTCTATATGATTGGTGGCTTGATCCTGGTCAGTCACGCTCCCAAGCGGTAATACTCCGCAGGTGGATTTTGGGGGTGTGACACCCACACTTACTCTTATTTCGTACTCGAAAAAGAATTATGCAGCTGAATCAGAGATGAAAAGTTACTCGGGTCAAAAGCATATTTATATTTTATTAGAACCAAAGCTTGCGTTAGCCGTGATTGCGAATATATTTGTCCCTTTAAACCCAAATCCGGTCTTAAACCCTTTTCATGTGAATTTAGTTTAAGTGTGGTCAATCTACCTAGGGTCTCACACTAGAATCTACGGTCCACCCAATCCCGCCTCAAGCTTATAGAACTAAAGGAACGATCACTGGACCAATTCCCAACCGTCTTATATCAAAACCAAGAGAATTTAAAATCACACTTTTTTTTTCATTTTTTTCATCACTTTTCTTTCTTTTCATTCTCTTTTTTCTTTTTTTTTTCTCTTTTAACGAGCGTAGACGTTGCTTTCCCTAACCCAGAGGCATTCCGGCTGTAAAGTCACTATCCCCAACTCGGATTACTTAGGCTTCAGTACTTTTTACTTGTAAGTTCGATTTCACACATCCTAGCGGTATTCCGGTTGTAGAGTCGCTATCCCCAACCTAGATTACATAGAACTGCGCTACTTTCATTCAGTTTCTAGCTCATTTTTTTCTCTTTTTTTTTTTCCTTTTTTCCATGATTACAAACTCTAAGGGTTTTAACTTATAACGATGTTCCTTATACTCTTATTGGCGGTTTCAATTTCACATATTTCCCAGGCGAAAACCCACTAGTAGACCGAGAATTAAGGTATATGAATTCAAAGGGACCTAAAACCAAAGCCGGGCCTATCCACATATCCCTAACTAGACACAAGCTCGATTTATTTAATCTCATATTATTATTATTTGAACCCAAGCAAAAACTCATCTTTTCTATCATTTTCCGTATTAATTTGCAAACTTCTTTTATCCAAAGACATTTTTTGTGATTTTTCAATTTTTTTTAATTTTTTTGAATTTTTTTTGAAAATTTTATACTTTTTTGTATTTTTCAATTTATGACTCGATTATTTACATGTATCCCATCCCCACACTTAAAGATTGCATTGTCCCTAATGCAAGAACGGAAATACGACTCAAAACTAGCTAAACACTAAAACCTGAAAACGAAATAAATAAATAAATACAAGAATACAAGGAAAACGACTTAGCTGAATATGTGAGACTGTCAAAGTGCCAGTCGTTTCCACATAAGCCCTCCAATTCAAAACGCGCTCAGCAAACAACTCCTAATCTCAGACACGCGAACGAAAGCGGCATAAACATCAACCTATCACATCATAAGCAAACTACCAACATATCATAATATATGGGTGGGAGTTGGCTACAAAGTTCATTTTTCCTACAAAGTGTACAAAGTCGTAAAACATGATAATGTCAACCATAAAACGCACTCAAAACCCACAAACAACATAGTGGAGGTTCCTAAAACACCATATTTGTGGGTTTTGTGTTGTGTTTTGAATAATAAGGCTTTTATTATCCAATAACTAACATTAGTGTGTTTTATGTTGATTATCATATTGTGTGTGACATCTGTGCCTCCAAGACCATCGAACAAATACCAAATCAATGAAATATTGTATTTCATACTTGGAATTTGTATAAATATGTGTATCGTTTGCACATATCAATTCTCGTTCGATTTCAAGCTCTAAATCGCTTTCTGGAAAGTTATACGCAAACTGGTGTGTAAACGCAGTCAGTTTAACGCGACAAACACTCCGGGATAGTGAAATAAGCTTAACATACCATAAATAACCTTTACATAACTTAGAAATAAGTTTTGGAAGGTTTGGTGTGTCGAAATCAAGTTTATTCGCTTACAGGGACTAATTTCGACAAACTGCGAAAGTCTGCCGTTTCGTATGGCAACGTACAGTCCAGAACTTGCTCATAAGTTAAACATACCATATATAACCTAAAAATGGCTTAGAAATAAGCTTTGATAGGTTCGGTGTGCGAAAACATGCTTACATGATCTTACAGGGACTAAAAGTGTCAAAAACGGCGTAAGTTTGCATTTTCGCGCATATCTTACGTTCTGGACACATCTGGACATCCAAAATTTTTGTACACACTAAAATATTTTTATTTTAGTGATCGGCATGCAAAAATTCCATTCGTCGCTCAATTTGGATCGTTTTTGCGTTCGTTACGACTTCCGTCGTAATTAACCGAACAACGCAACCGTACGATCAAACGAACTGACATCCGAGATATTTTTGAGCATGTTTTGAGTTCCCAATACTTTAACTTCATCTTAGAGCCTTGAAATGAGGTTAACGGGGCTTAAACATGTCAAAAATGGGCCGAAACGCAAGTGTCTAAGCTGCAGGGACCAATTTTGACAATCTGCCAAAGTTGGCCAGGCGGCCCACGTAAGCCTTGGCCATATCTTACGCGGGGAGCGTGGGCCTATCAGACAGAAACAATGAATCTGGTCATTTTGCACGATTTTGATGGGTGGTTTTCATTACTAGGAGCTGGTTTGTGTGCTCTCCAAGTCCCCCAATCCCACCTTGACATTTGTAGGGCTTGGATCATTGCCTCCTCTCCAAGAAATGATCCTAACGCTTTGCGAAAACTATATATAGCCCACCCCTTCACTTGTTTCATTGCTCATTTACTTCTCTTCTCTTCTTCATCTGATTTGGAAGGCTCCCTCAATTGTAAGGAGCTCTCTAAGTCTGATTGGGAACTTGGTTTTCTTGTAGAAAAGATAGCAAGGACCCATTGTGAGCATTCTTTCATTCTTTTTATTGTTTTCCTAGATTGAAAGTCAAATATAGTCTGACTTTCAGCTTTGACCACGAGATGGTCAACGAGAAGTTCGTTTGAACTTCGCAACGTGAGCGTAATCACATTGGTTATAGTCCTTAGTGACTATACCAATTGATTACCACGTTGACTAGGTATAGTGACGAGTCAAAGTTTCGGTCAAAATGCGTTTTAGCACGCATTTTGCAACGGGACTACTATTAGGTATCAAAACACTTTGTTTTGATACCAAATTAGGAGGTTAAACATGCTTTGACATGTTTAACTCGTCACTAATAGTTAGTGCTTGTTTAGAGTCGTAAGTCGAGCGGTCTAAACCACCGCTTAGACTTTCGAACTCGACCCGTTTGGTCGATCTTTAGGATCCGACCAAGCATGGTTAGTGACCATAGTTGCATAGGGAATAACCTTCCGAGGTTATACCTTATGGTCACCAAGTTTAAGTAGTTGTATGATAGGTAGATTTATATGCCTTAGGTAAAATACCAAAATGCCCTTTTCATGCATAATTGGACTTTAAGCATATGTGACCTAACTTTTGTCACCTAAACTGATTATGCAACCTATTTAAACATGTTTAGGCATATAATACTTGTCATAGGACTAGTTAGACGTCTCGAACACGCGTTTGCGCGCACGACACGTTAAAGTGGCATAAGCTACCTTAATGGGCCACGATGGGTCAAAAGCACTTAGGTTAGGTTCCGATTTAGAACGTAGGCTTTGTTAAACCATATCACATGAGTTGCTACACTCATTTGGTTTACAAGACCTCATTCTTTCCGATCTTCCAATTTAGGCGTCTGTTGTTTGACTAGCGATCCGATACTAGGTACCACTTGATTCCTTGATTGCCCGAGCATTGATAGTTCACAAAATCAGGGATACCCTACAATCTCAAGTGAGTACATAGTTCCCCTATTTTACTGTTTTCAATTGTTTTGGGGTGATTCATATGTACAAAACGAATTTCAAGGTTTAAACGATAATTTCAAAAACGATAGTCTATACTAAACTAATAACGATTTCAATAAGGTGAACAAGACTTGTTGGTTGTATTTACATAACAAATGACATTCATTAGCTCTGATCAAGCCGACCAGTATTAGGTTATGGTACCATAGGATCTGACAAATCCCGTTATCAGACTACACCCATTGTTATGTGTGGGGGTTATGTAGATAATGACCGAATCTGTTATTGTTAACTTACCCTTTGGTGGTTTGTTAATGCAAGAAACGAGTTAGACAAGTCACAAAGGTTTGAATGTTGTTAGCAAGACGACCAAAAGTAGTTTCACTATTAAAACGAATACGATTTTGGGACGAGTTAAACAATTTGAAACGAGATACACTATTTGAAACGAGTTAGACGAATTAAACGATTGGTTTTGGGTAGTGATTAGATAATGGGACGGGTGTAGTATGATAGAATCATGGTAGATACGCCGCTGGTACATCTTATATATAAGTGCTTCTATCATATTACATTGTGTGTCATCATTTAGTTCACTGGGGAAACGATTTTGAAACGATGTCACACAACGAGGTTTTCAAAACAATATAAACCATACGAGTTTTATTAACGAGTTTTTACGAGATGTTTACAAGTTGTTATACTAAAACAAATGTTTTTGAGTTAAGAGTCATGGCTACGAGATTTTATAAACTATAACCAATTTGATTTGAGTTGGTTAATTATGTTGCAATACACTTTTCTAAACGAGGTTTGTATTTTGACTCATGTAGTCTAACGAGATACTGCAACATATAAACGAGCCATGAATCCGATACTCCCATAAAACCTATGTACTCGCCAGCATTTCTTTGCTGACTTTACTTTTTACATATGTTTTAGGTGGTATTACTTGATGTCGCTTGTGTCACATAGGACCTGGACGAGGCCTTCGTGATTTAAAAACATTTATAAACAATATGTAGTTTGTTTCAATTTAAAGACAATGTACATTACATAATAATTCAATAAAACAAAAAATTTGGTTACCATGGTTGTGAAACAATAATTCTGTTGCAACACTCCCCGACGTTTCCGCCACGGTTTGTTGTTTTAACGTGGTCGGGGTGTGACATTGTGTTTTATATTCATAGTTGTACGATGGTGTGTTTGAAGTTTTTAAGGAATGTTAGGGTTTGAATACTTTGTTTTAGTGATCTTCATCATGTTATTTGTAGGCTGGATCCTGGTCAGTCGCGCCCCCAAGCGGTGGTACTCTGCATGTGGATTTTTGGGGGTGTGACATCCCGGTTCTCCACACGGTACATGAGAATGAAAAACTCGATCCAATTCGCCTTATTTTCCCCTGATTTCCGCCCCACCAACACAGTAGACCAAATTTTCAAAACATACCTATAAACTAGGTTACGAACCGAAGTAATCTGGTTCGTAACTGCGAATGGGTGGTCGGAAGTCGTCTTCCAGAAATTTCGCAGCTCAGCTCCTCCAACACTGTGATCCCTAACCGTCGAATATGCACCTTGCAGACTAGTCACAAATCCCGGCTGTTTCACCTCTTCCTCAGTTTAAAACCCCAAAACTATAGCAAACCGCGCCATATTCATCTCAAAGACCTGCCTACACAGACTGAAGGACACAGTTGTGTCATTATCAAACTTCCCTTCTTTATGTCTCCATGTGCTGTGAAACTCCAGCACCAACTCCTCATACTGAGTCTGCGTACACTCTAATGCGTTTGTCAACTTTAGACCCAGGAGGTCCAACACTACCTGCCTTGAACCTATTTCCTACAACCAGGTCCAGTCTATTACCGTGTGCTGAAGCAAATCCGTATTCCTCAACTTGTCATATTTATCCCATTCTGGTGTACTCGGCTCGAACAGCAGTAACGGGTGGTCGAATCGATTAACTTTCTGTGTTGGAATAAACTCATGAGCCCTTTGGTACTTAATTTTTCTCAGCTTTGGATCATTGGCACCAATCTGTAGTATCGGGGTCTCCTGTGGAATCGGATCTTGCTGGGGCGTTGTTTGATCCGCACCCCTTTTTCGGGCCCTACTGCTGCGTGAGCTGCTAGCTATGTCTGCAAAATAGATATTAACAAGACAAATCAAGCAAACAATCAGTAATCACAAACTATTTTTGGTATTTTTAAATTTTTATTTTTTTTTTTTGAATTTTTTTGAATTTTTTTATATATTTTTTTGGATTTTTATAAATTTATTTGCGAAAAAATTAGAAAAGCCGTATAGCATTTCATTCGCGGCTAATTCTGAAAATAAAGTTGAATTAAAAACAAACGGGTTACTTTTTTACAATTGCTAAGTGATAATTAAACTCGCCCGAATGGAGATTGAGTACGGGCGAGCCTAAATCACTTGTACGTGCAAGTAAATCCAAAAACAACTAAATACGACTCAAACTAGATTAAAAAACACAAAGATACTAAACATGACTCAATGTACACTACCCTCCTCGGCACTTTAATTGTCCGCAATTAAACTCGAGTGCCTAAGTGACGTGATGTTGTGGTCACAATCAAATTTAATCCAAATATTACTAATAGCTAGTGGTAAGTGGGTATCGATTCGAACACAGGGAGTTTGTGGAAAATGTGTTATTTAAAAGTGTGTCTAAATTAACCAAGTTAAACTAAATGTAATGAAAATAAAATGCAAGAGTTGGTTTGGTTGATTGAGTTTTAAAAACTAAATTACTATTCTAATTTGCAAAATGAAAGTTTTGGTTTGTAAACAATTTAGAGACAAATGACCATCTTTAGTTTCCGGTTTGCTTCGACGTTTATGCTATCATTCCACTAGAAAGAACTACATAGACATAGTTCATGTGTGATTACTTGTTGTGATAAAAGGGAACTAAGTACTCAGATTCCTAGAATGTGAGGTTGTTACCCGATGACTAATTAACCCTTACCCAATCCTAATTCTACCCATGATATCTCGATTGCCAACGGCACCAAGAACGTATGGTTTCAAATTAGATTAACATAAGAATCAATAATTTACAAACAATCAATCACACACCATAACAAACAATCATAAAGACAAAGTTTGTTATTCTAGAAATTAGGAAATCAAGCATAAAGTCTAATACAAACCTTCAACCAAAGATAGTCATCAAGAGTTTAGCAACTCATGGCTTGAATCATCATCCTCACACAAGTTTCAATGTTCATAACAATTAAAAACACAAACCGAATGATTGGAAATTGTCTTCAAGCACCAAGAACACTAGAAATCGCCCCTGGAACTGTGTGTAACCGAATGGGATTGATTGGGAATGAAAAGACACCATAATTCCGCATTAAAAGGTGGAAGTTACACATTTACGCAGGTCAGCGCCATAAGCTACGGTGTCCACCGTAGCTTACGGTGGCTTAGAATGGCTTACGGTGGCTTTAAACTGTCATACGGTGACAAAAAGTGCCAGTCGACGCCGTAAGCTACGGCCCTTGCCGTAGCATACGGCAGGCTTCAAAATGAAAACTTGTTTTCAGCATAACTTTTTCGTTTCAACTCCGTTTTCTTCACCGTTTTCGCCTACGTTATCGTAATTTCGTCCTCTATCATGCTATCCTCTTAATTCTTCAATTCCAAAAATTGATTTTTTTCATTTATTCTCCGTGTTCCTTCCATTTTAAGCTCCCGTTTGTACCTAAAACACAAACAACCGTAGTTATCTAATTCTAGACAACTACCCGATTAAATGTAGGATTTTATTATCATTTATACTACTTAAGGGTTGTCCTACGGACTACCCATCACTAACCAAGACATTGAAGTCAAACCTTGCTTATATTTAGTTACTTTTTATTAGTTTTAAAACTGAAATTTTTAGCGATTGAAAAAGTCCGCCTAGTTAAAGGAGGGTTTTCTGTTTGCAAAAATTTCATTTTGAATGCAAGGTTCGAACTTTATCGCCAATGTCTTACAAAACCACCAATATTCATCAATTCAAGGTCAATAATCCCAACCCAACAATCATTCGACCAAATAGTCGACACGAAAAGAACCTAGACATAACGCCACTTTTTCTAAGTAAAGCCTAATTCCGACAAGTGATGTTCAAAGTCTGCAAATCAAGCTATCATACGCCCAAACCATCCATCCGCACCCAACAACGACATTATCACAACCTATATGTAATGTTAAGTTTACTGAGTAAAAGCCCAAAATCAACATAGGAACTATAATTCTACCAATCTATATCTATATATCCAAACCATGAACCCATAACCCAGCAACATAATCAAACAAAAACGACACTGACCCGACTCCTAAATTTATAAAAAAAAAACTGACTCGAACCTGGACTAAGACTACTCGACTGAGCCAACACCAAAAACCACAAAACTAAGACAATCTAAACTATACAAAGACCCGAAACTGAAATTTAGAAGAGTATAAGCAAGAATGACATACCAGATTCGCCGGAAATTTGAAGAAAAACCAAAAAATTTCATGAAGGGTGAGTCCCGAATCGGAGTAGACCGGCGGTTGGATGATGTTTTTGTATGGTGGGGTTTGCTCAGTGATGAAATCCGGTCACGTGAGTGAAATTATGGCTGAAAATGGTGGAGTTACGGTGGTGTAAGGGTGGGTGAAGGGTTTGGGGTAATGTTCGGCGGTGGGGACGAAGGGATGAGGGTTTTGAGTGATTTGGGGGAAAACAATGAAAAGGACATGTTTTAAATGAATTGGGATGGGGTCGCGTCGCGTCACGCTACGTTAGTATATGGTTGCCATGGCGTGACGCCACGACATGGTTCAAAGGAAAGGTTCAGGTAGGGTGGTCGCGTGACGCGACTGTGGGAAGTGTTCGTGGTCGCGTAACGCCACAGATCAGTTCAAACCGGGTATGTGAACCGAGGGGTCGCGTAGCGCAGCCAGGGGGCCAGGTTCAGTGTGGCGCGACGCGACAGGCGTTTTGGGCAGAAGGTTGCGTAAAAACTCCAGTTTTATGCCTTAGAAAATTTTCTAAGTCTTACCAATCCTTCCCGAAACCATCCCAAATTTTCTAAGTGTTGGGACTTACCTGGAATGCCGTTTTCTTCGCAAATTCAGCTCCTCGATGGTACGATTCCTTCAAAATTACTCAAAAACACGAAAACAAAGACACGAAATACTACGAAAAATTACGAAAAAATAAGGAAATTACAAACGGTACATACTCTACACTTAAGATTTCATCCCAAAGCACTAAGTGGTGGCTTTTGATGGAATTTCGGGAGGAGTTTCCTCCATCTCGTTCTTGTCTATTGCTCCTCCAATGTAGTGCTTCAAACGGTGGCCACTCACCTTCCAACTTCGGCCATCCGATTTTTTTTTTTTTTGGTAAAGGAGGGCGGCACCTCCGGTAAATTTTATTAATAACAAAAAAACTATATACACCTACAGGGATTTAGGCTCCCGGGACATGCAACCCAAGGAACACACCACCCCTATCGACAAGGGACCTAACAAAATGGGCCAAAAAACCCGGTCCCTTGCCCATTCTATACAACCATCAAACATAAACAGAAAAACGAAACAGACCCTATACAAGCACCTACACCAAGCAACGTAAATCAACATAACAGTAGAACACAAAATTACCAAAACCAAACTGAAGCTCACATACAACCAAAACATCCCCCTGCTGCCAATCAGACTTCAAAACACCCATCCAGCAGATGCTCCATGCATTCTGGTCACAACACAGCAAACAAACAGACCAACCTCTTAACACATAGTCTAAATCCACCCGGGTCTATATAGAACCAGCCCTTGCACCCTCCAAGATAGCAAAACCAACCAAAACTCCAGCCCTGAGTATCACAGCCTTCATCTTCTTTCATTATCACTATTAGTATTTATGGCCTTAAACCCCCATACCTCAGCAGCCTCTAACACACCTCTACTATTCTTCAATTTTAACCCCATCAATCTCAGCCTAACCTCCTTTATAATCAGCTCAAACAAAACATTCGGAGCTCTATTCGTGTCTCTAAATAACCTACCATTTCTCTCCTGCCATATAAAATATACCGAGGCAGCAACCGCCAATCTCCGAATAATCTCCCAAACCGCCTTACCACTTCTATTCTGTTCTAAAAGCACTACAATATCCGACCAAAAAAATGGCATGTCAGTCATCCTAGCTTTCAGTCTCACCTTCTTCCAAACAGCTTTTGAATATTCACAAGAAAAGAATAAATGGTTATGACTGTCTGGACACTTCCTACAAAGGGCACATTTTAACTCCCCAGCCCATCCCCATTTCAGCATCCTATCTTGAGTAAGTAATCTGAATTTACACGCCATCCAAGCAATAAATGCATGCTTAGGAATGCATTGACTAAACCACACAAACTTACTCCACCCCACAACAGCCCCAACATTACATAGACTGACATAAACATTCTTAACAGTAAAATCCACCAATTTCCCATCAGATCTCCTCCATTTAATATAATCAACATTATTACTATTAAAACTCCCAATTTTAAAGGATACTAACCATGGATATTTACTATGCCATTCTGCCGGAACCTTCCACCCATTAGAATCATAAATGTCCGCCAGCCTAGTATGACGGTCAAACCCCGCCGCTTTAATATCTCTCCTGTCAATAAACTTCATTAAACAGCCCTTTTCATGCCAAATATCTTGCCAAGCAAAAGTATTCAGCCCATTACCGACCCTAACCATAAAGTTCTCTCTAACCAACCCCCTACTCTGCAGCAAATGGCCCCAACTCCACGAATCAGATCTCGATTCCCCAATATCCCAGAAACATCTACCAAACAGTTTATACTTCTTAACCCAATTAACCCAAAGAGAATCCTTATTCGACAATAAATTCCACATGTGCTTCGTCATGAGAGCAATGTTCTGATTTCTAAGGGACAATATATTCAGCCCCCCACGCAACTTCGGCATACAAACTTCCTCCCACTTAACACCAGCCATCCCCCGGTTACCATCGTGATGATTCCATAAAAAACCTCTAATCAATCTTTCAATATCCTCCGCCACATTACAAGGAAGGATAAATAACGAGGACCAATATATCGTTAAAGAAGAAAGGACAGACTTAATCAGTTGGACCCTCCCAGCATACGACAGAAACTTTACCTTCCAATCAGATATCCTATTCTTTACTTTATCAATAAGAACTTTGCAATCCGACTGATACAATCTTTTCGAAGATAGTGGGATACCCAAGTATTTCATAGGAAACAATCCAACCTTGAAAGGAAGTTCATTCAGGATCACACTCTTCAACCCCTCCTCAACATTTCCAAAAAATATTTCACTCTTATGCATATTCGGAATAAGACCAGAAACTCCACTAAACTCATTGACCGCACCCTTTATTGTATCAATAGTTCCAAGATCAGGCCCACAAAAGATGAACAAATCATCGGCAAAGCATAAGTGTGTTAACCCGACTTTCTCACACCTCCAATGGTACTTGAAACTGTCACAATTCCTGATCTTTCTTTGCAGCATCAGATTTAGTACTTCCATTACGATTGTAAAAAGATATGGAGACATGGGGTCTCCCTGCCTTAATCCCTTTTCACCCTTAAAAAAACCATAAAGATTGCCATTAAGGGCAACTGAATAAGAAACAGACGACAAACAGCTCATTACCCAACCTACAAACCTATGATGGAAACCAAATTCAATCAAGCAGCTTTCCATGAAACCATGATCAACCGAATCATACGCTTTTTGAAGATCAATCTTTAAAGCCACCCTCGGAGTTCCCCCAATCCAATCATACCCCTTTACAAGCTCCTGAGATAATAATATATTATCACTAATCAGCCTCCCCGGAATAAACGCACTCTGATTTTGACTGACCAGTTTATCCAAACACCCTTTTAATCTATTACAGATCACTTTACTAATGCACTTATAAAGTACATTACAGCATGCTATCGGCCTAAACTCCGAAACATATTTAGGGGCCTTAACCTTCGGGACCATAGACAAAACAGTAGCATTCACCTCCCTTAACAATTTCCCGTTCCCAAAAAAATCTAACACAGCATTAGTGACATCATTGCCCACTATTCCCCAAGCTTCTTTAAAAAACTTAGCACTATAACCATCAGGCCCAGGAGCTTTTTCATCATTAATCTGAAACATGGCGTCTTTCACTTCATCCCTAGACACGACAGAAACCATATCCAATGCAACCAAAGGATCAAGTTTCCTAACAAATAACGTCTCCGGCTCCCAAATAGCATTAACTTCAGCTTTCCTACCCATAATTCCTTTGAAATATTTAACAAAAGCATCCCCAACATCCTGCCCTTCATACCAATTACCCTCAGCATCCATAATTTGACTAACACGATTCCTGCTTTGCTTATGCTTCACTGAATGATGAAAAAACTTTGTATTTTGGTCACCTACTTTTAGCCAATGCACCCTAGACTTCGGCCATCCGATTCATCCATAATCTTCACCGCTCCGTACGGAAACACGTAATGAACCATATAAGGTCCCGACCACTTCGACTTCAACTTACCCGCAAACAATTTCAATGGTGAATTATAGAGAAGTACTTTATCACCCTTGCTAAACTCTTTAACCTTTCTTAACTTCCGATCATGTGAAACCTTTGTTTTCTCCTTGATTCCCAAAGATCAAGCATAAGCCGCACCCCTAAGCTCCTCAAGCTCATGGATTTGAAAGAAACGCTTCCTAGCGGCTTCGGTCATGTCAAGGTTAACGGTTTTCAATGCCCATAGCGCTCGGTGATCTAGCTCTATGGGAAGGTGACAAGCTTTTCCATAGACGATCATAAATGGTGTGGTTCCTAAAGGCGTTTTGTAGGCGGTTCGAAAGGCCCACAATGCATCGTCAAGCTTGTCGGACCAATCCTTCCTATTCTTGCCTACGGTTTTATCTAAGATACGTTTGATACCACGATTCGCATTCTCCACTTGACCACTCGCCTGTGGATGGTACGCGGTAGACAAACGATGAGTGACTCCGTAGCGTGCAAGCAATTTTTCCATCAATACATTGCAAAAGTGAGTACCACGGTCACTAATTAAAGCTTTAGGTGTACCGAAACGGGAAAAGAGTTTCTTAAGAAAATTCAACACAACTCGGACTTCATTCGTGGGAAGAGCTTGAGCCTCTACCCACTTAGACATGTAGTCAATTGCCACAAGTATGTAACGATTCCCTTTGGAGTTTGGAAAGGGTCCCATGAAATCGATGCCCCAAACATCAAAGACCTCCAACACTTGGATAGGGTTTTGAGGCATCTCATCTTTAGCTGAAATGTTGCCTGTTCGTTGACAAGCATCACAAGTTTTCACGAAATCAACGACATCACGAAGTACGCTAGGCCAATAAAAACCACAATCAAACACCTTTTGAGCGGTGGCATATGCACCATGATGGCCTCCCGTTAGGCCTTCATGCACATGCTTAAGAATGTTCAAACCTTCCTCTCTCGACATGCATCGCCTTAAAATCCTATCTCCCCCTATTCTAAAAAGAAAAGGGTCATCCCACACATACTTTCTTGACTCACTAAGGAACTTCCTCCTTTGTTGTGTGGTCATTCCCTTCACAATATTGCCACTAGAAAGATAGTTCACTAAGTCACAAAACCAAGGCAATCCCTCTTTTTCGGCCTCTACAAACTCAATAGACTCATGAGGAAATGTGTCTCCTATCTCTTCCTCACGAATCTCCTCTCTCCTAGGGTCCTCTAAACGTGAAAGATGATCGGCTGCAATGTTTTCGGCCCCTCTCTTATCTCTAATCTCAATATCAAACTCGCTAAGCAATAAAATCCACCGAATAAGTCGGGGTTTGGCGTCTTTCTTTTGGAAAAGCCAAACGCAACGCGGAATGGCCAGTGAAAACTATGGTCTTAGATAGCATGAGGTACGAACGGAATTTGTCAAAAGCAAAGACTACGACTAAGAGTTCTTTCTCCGTGGTGGTGTAGTTCTCTTGAGCATCATTTAACGTTTTGCTCGCGTAGTAAATGGGGTGGAAGTGCTTGTCCTTTCTTTGTCCTAATACCGCTCCGACGGCATAGTCACTCGCATCACACATGAGCTCAAACTACAAGCTCCAGTCGGGCGAGATAAGAATAGGTGCACTCACAAGCTGTTCCTTCAAAAAGTTGAAGGCTTTAAGACACTCCTCTTCAAAGACGAATGGAACATCTTTCTCTAGAAGACGGGTCATGGGGTGAGTGATTTTTGAGAAATCCCTAATAAAGCGTCTATAGAAGCCCGCATGACCTAGAAAACTCCGGATCGACTTAACACTAGTGGGTAGAGATAACCTACTAATTGTATCTATTTTCGCACGATCTACCTCTATACCATCCCTCGAGATCTTGTGTCCTAACACAATACCTTCCATCACCATGAAGTGACACTTCTCCCAATTTAACACAAGCTTCGTCTCGACACATCTCTTTAACATCCTCTCGAGATTCTTCAAACACTCATCAAAGGAGTTACCATATACCGAAAAATCATCCATGAAAACCTCCATGGAACTCTCAATCATATCCTGAAATATGGCAACCATGCACCGCTGAAAGGTAGCTGGAGCGTTACACAGCCCAAATGGCATGCGTCAGTACGCATAAGTGCCATAGGGGCATGTGAAGGTGGTCTTATCCTGATCGTCCGGTGCGATGGGGATCTGGAAATACCCGGAAAAACCATCGAGAAAACAATAGAATTGTTGACCCGCGAGACGCTCCAACATTTGATCGATAAAGGGGAATGGGAAGTAGTCTTTTCGGGTGGCATCATTCAACTTTCGGTAGTCGATGCACACGCGCCAACCCGTGACCGTACGAGAAGGGATAAGCTCATTCTTTGAATTCATGACAACGGTCATCCCTCCCTTCTTAGGGACAACCTGAGTAGGACTCACCCATGTCGAATCAGAGATAGGGTATATCATCCTGGCATCTAGGAGTTTCAGAACCTCCTTCTTCACAACATCTTGCATGTTAGGGTTGAGCCGCCTTTGGGGTTGCACCACCGGTTTGTAATCATCCTCCATGAGTATCCGGTGGGTGTAATACGAAGGGCTTTTGCCCTTAATGTCAGACAACCTCCATGCAATGGCTTCTTTGTTGGCCTTCAACACCTCCAACAACCTCAACTTCTCTCCTTCTTCCAACTTCGATGAGATAATAACGGGTAGCTCGGAACCCTCCCCTGGAAAAGCATACTCTAAATGAGATAGAAGTACCTTAAGCTCTAAGGGTGGGGGTTGGGTGGTGTCATCAGTAACAGCTAACGCTTCGGGAATCAAAGGGATCCCCTCATCTTCAACTTCATCTACCCTCAACGACTCCTCCTCTACTCTCTCTCTTATCACTAAGCCGGCTCCACTAATGTATTCTAGACAATGGTCGACACATGAGATGAAGGAGTTCAAGAAATATACGGAATGGCAAGGACCACCTATAGTCATCGGAACCACTCGGGTGGTTCATGGAACGATCTATCTCAAAGGTGACTCTCTCCTCACCGACCCTAAGTGTAATCTTACCATCATAAACATCTATTAGTTCTTTAGCGGTACGCCAGAATGGACGACCAAGTATGATAGGAACTTTCTCATCCGCTTCCATATCGAGAATGACGAAATCAGCGGGAAAAACAAACTTGTCGACCTTAACAAGAAAATTCTCAACTATACCCCTCGTGTATTTCACGGATCGATCGGCTAAGGACAATGTCAAACAGGTAGGTGAAAGCTCGCCTAAGTCTAGCTTCTCATAAAGAGAAAAGGGCATCAAATTGATGCTAGCACCTAGGTCGGCTAAGGCTCTAGTATTAGTGTTACTACCGAAAAGACATGGAATAGTAAAAATACCAGGATTGGTAAGCTTTTCCGGAAGCTTATTTAGAACAACTGCGGAACACCCTCCATTTAATGGAACATTCGACAACTCCCCTAACTTCTCCTTGTTCCTAAGAAGGTCCTTTAAAAATTTCGCGTATTTAGGCATCGATTGAAGTGCCTCAGTGAAAGGTAGATTAATCTTCAATTGCTTGAAGATATCTAAAAATTGCCCGTATTCCTTTGAGTACTTTTGGTTCTTAAGACGTGTAGGAAACGGGACATGCGAATGGTCTATGATTGGGGAAGGTCTAATGTCTACGGGTGGTTTCTTTACTTTCTTCTCACCTTGAGACTCACCGAGCTGTGCGGTACTTGCTAGGCTTAGCCTCGATTGCACTTTGCCGGGAGCCTCCATCTCAATCTCTCCGTCTACAATCTCTTCATCTTCCTCTACTACTCTCTCCTCAACTCTCGGGTTCCCTACGATTTTGCCACTACGAGTGGTAATGGCTTTAGCATGGGCGTTAGGGTTCGGTTGGGTATTACCTGAAAACTGAGCAGGTAATCTCTCCTCTAGCTTCCTATACATGTCACCTACGACCCTTTGAAGGTCTTGGAAAGAGGCTTGGTGGTTCTTAAGCATAAGGTCATGTTCATTAAGTATCTTTTGGGTGGTTTGGTCCTTAACAACTAACTGGCTCATCATAGCCTCCATCCTCTCAAGACTACCCCCTAAATCATAACTTGGACCCTGAACTGGTTGAACCTGACTACTTGACCCCCCATCCTTGACCTGCCCATTGAACCCCTTATTGAACTGCCCATTTGAACCCTCGTCAAAGAATGAACCTTGACCCCTATTTGGATTTTGAGCTAATTGAAACTAGGGGGTCCATTTGAGCGAAAATTATTATTATTATTAAAGTTATTATTATTATTATTATTACGCCAACCCGAATTAAATTTATTACCGAACCCACTAGGTTGACCTCTCCCTAAACCCCCTCCCACGAAATCGACCTGCTCCTCACCAACTAGCAATAGACACGCATTCGTATTGTGACCCCCTCGAAAATACTCACACTTATCTACCTTTGCCTTAATCTCTTTGAGCTCCCTAGTCACATTTTCCAAAACAGCGGCTATACTAGGGTCCATGGTGACATGGTTCACCCCACGGGCGGGTGCACTAGTAGTGGTATTTGAATTACCACTTTGATACCGCTGATCGGATCGCGACTGAGATTGAGAATGGGCAAATGCCTCAAAACTCTCTAAACACTCGGCAACAATAAGAATACCCATCATGTGACCTCCCGCATTAGTGTCAAAACAATCACGAGTCTCTTGGGTGAGATCGTTATAGAATTTTTCACAAAGGGCCCAATCAGAAAGACCATGCTGGGAGCATCGAGCTACTAGGTTTTGAAATCGCTCCCAAGCAAGGTAATAGGGCTCGTCGGGCTCCATGCGGAAGGAGTGAATTTGATTACGAAGGCGTGAGGCTTTAGCGGGCGGAAAATTTTTGTTCAAAAAGGATTGACGAAGGCCCGCCCAAGTGGTAAAAGTACCAGTTGGCTGAGAGTCCAACCAAGTAGCCGCACGGCTGGCTAGTGAAAATGGGAAAAGCTGCAAGTAAGTAGCATCGTTTGGGGCTCCGTGAAGGCTAAAAGTAGCAAGTATGTGGGAGAAACGGTTTATATGGGCCGAGGCGTCCTCGTCCTCGCGGCCGTGGAACTGAATGCTATTGGTGATGGCTTGCATGGCATAAGATGGAATCTGCCATGAGTTTTCATTAACTATAGGTGGAACGGTAATGGGTTAAGCAAGAGCAGTAAAGCCTTGGGTGGCTTGTTGATGGACGGTCTGTCTTGCGTTGGCCATTTGCTCTAAGTTTGGGTGATCTGGAGCGCTAGAGGTGCTAGAAGTAGGGCTATCGGGTGGAGAAACCTTAGGTGATGTTTTAGGTGAATGGGGTGGTGATTGAGGTGGGGTGGGTAACGGAGTGGAATTGAAATTAGGAAATTGAGAAGAGGATGAAATACTAACATGCGGGCCTTGACCCAATCGAGATGATGACTCTGTGACTGGTGGCTTCGGCGGCGGTCCGTGCGAGCGCAGATGTGGCATCCACTATTAAAATTAACTAAATTACTCTCTCTAAGCTAGACACTAAAAAGCTTTAAATCTAGACTCGACCAAAACCACACAATCGACAAGTGTACCGATCACTGTAGTATGACCTAAGGAAGTCCGGATATCGAACCACGAGACTCTATTAATCACGTTGACTAGACTTTGATAGACGCTGACAGACACGACTAAAACTGTTTAATTGTTTTGGGGAGGGGTTACTGAAAATCTAAGGAAATCTATTTAAACTAATTATTAAACTAGAATTAAGCTAATACGAAGTAAGGCAAAGACTTTTCTTATATGATGACGAGAACCACCTAGACTAGAATCCTGGATTGATTTTAAAGAATTACCGATTAAGTTAACTGCATGATTTATGGAACCGGAATCTTATGATACTAAACCTATTAAGACACCAACTAAGCCCCTCAACCCTTCTCGAGGTGAAACTTATGGCACTACCTAGGCCGTTAATCCTACCGGTTATTAGACTTCTTTCCAGTTGTCTAATTATTGTGTAAGTACCCTAATGTTGACCTACTCTTTTCCAATTATAGATCTAGGGTAGTTTGGATTTATTAACTTGACATGGTAGACTAATAAACCGACGGGGCAACTAAGGCATGACTTCTTCCAAAGACTGTCTAAAGCAATTCGCCGGGTAAGACCTACCAATAGCCCCTCACCTTCCAGCTATTAGGACTAGTAGAACACTAAAATCTAGCAAATCACTAACAATCACTTCTAGGGTTTATTGGCCAATTTCCCCCTAAAGGTCAAAGACACACAGTCAGAGATCTAACATGAACCTATTCCGTAGCAGACAACCACCAAGATTCACATGAAGCAATTGATAATAATAAACCAAATTAAAGTACGCATGTACATCAAATCAATAAACCAAAC
Source organism: Helianthus annuus (assembly GCF_002127325.2). Taxonomy (NCBI): domain Eukaryota; kingdom Viridiplantae; phylum Streptophyta; class Magnoliopsida; order Asterales; family Asteraceae; genus Helianthus; species Helianthus annuus. The sequence continues at coordinate 102,410,233 of NC_035444.2, read as the reverse complement.
TCTTTACTAAACACAATCAATCCATAAATGCAATTAACGAAAAGGTTAAAACTTTATATAAATCCATTCATCTTACTCTAGGCGGCTTAAAAGTTTAGCCGAGCATATTAAATAATGAAAACAAATCAAAGATGTCCAAACAAGAATTCATGACAACGAGTTTCGAGAAAGAAATCAACAAACAAGGAATTGGAAAACCCGAGCAAGTCTTCAATTCTTCGTCCCTAACTCATACCGATGATTCCTACGCTTCAAAACCTTCAAAATTGCTCCAAGAATGCTTCAAGAATCGCCTATGTTCTCCTTAATTCGTAACTAGGGTTTTGGAATGATTTCCCTTGGTTTTTATACGTAACCCTACCCAAAAACGAATGATTGCCATCATAAACCCACGTCGCGTCGCGCGACGGGTAATCCTTGATGCAGTCACGCAGCGCGACGATATAAAATGTCAGAAATCAGTAATTAAATGGTGGTAGGGCGCGACGAGAATGACATGCAGCCGTGGCGTAGCGCGACAGCGCATCTTTCACAGAATGGTGCATAATTTTCCCAGCTTCAACATCTCAAAACTTCAGAATTTTTTCTAACTCTTTTAAACTTGTTTCCCAGCCTTTAACACTTCAGTTTTTTCAACATTTTTAGCACAAACGACATGGAAACACCAGATTTCATCAAAGTATGCACATTCTAATGAAAACATAACTAAATATAATGGAAAACTATACAAACTATACACGAATAAGAGATGTATTTTGTAATACATCAATATACGATGACACCACAATTAATTCACCAACTACTTTGGCATTATTAAGGAAGGCAATTGTTTACCCAAAGAATGAGAGAGTGGAAGTGATAGATGAGAAGGATATTAACATGATACAAGGGATTTCGACAACATACCAAAGCGTCGACTCGATTATACCCAATCCTTCGGCAAATGCTGACATTGAGTCGTTGTATCCACCAAAGTACCTAAATCTTCTTAACTTTAGCGCTCTCCCACCTCATATCCTTCAGCTAAAGATAAATGCTCCAATCATTTTCTTAGAAACCTAAACCCTCTTGAAGGCCTTTGCAATGGGACACAGATGATAGTAACACAATTGCTATCAAGAATCATTGAGGCGCAAATAATGACTGGGAAGTTTATTGGCAAGTGGGTATTCATACCAAAGATTTCGCTGATTCATAAAGAACCAGAACTTCCATTTCAATTTAAAAGAAAACAATTTCCAGTAAGGCTATGCTATGTAATGACCATAAACAAAAGCCAAGGGCAATCACTAGATAAAATAGGGGTCTACTTGCCACAACCTGTATTCACACACGGTCAATTATATGTTGCCCTATCAAGGGCAACTGCTCCCGAGTCACTACGAATAATTATAGTACCAGATGGTAACAATGATGAGAACATGACCATAAATATTGTTTACACTGACTTTCTTGCTGAGATTAATAGTCTTTACTAAAACACATACATACACATAATTAACTTTGCAATTGAACATAGCCTACACAGTTGTAAATAAAGTATAAAAACGCTTTTTTGGGTCTACGAACGATATGCATTAAGATTTCCTGTATAATATATATCTTTTATGTTTGCGCATAAATACCTACTACTTCCTACATAAACACGTGTGATTATTTGCTTTAATATTTTGTTATAGTTTACCAGCACATTCTTATTCTTATTACCAACATAAAGCATTATTTCATTCGTGCTGAACTTGTAGCTTGTGGTAAACATACAGCCTACATAATATAAAGAGGATGGCAATCAAGCGCATACGGGATATTAGGCCTATGGAAAAGCCACAAGTTATAGAAATCAGGGTTGTTAAGAAATGGATCGTGGTTGCTAAGCCAACAACAAACAAGAAGCCAACAACAAACAAGAAGGATGAGCTTTGCTATCAGTTTGTTGATCAACATGTAAGACATACCTAATAAATGTTATCTTTCTCTAAAGTTTACATAAACAATAAACAAATTGATGCGTCTAATATGGGTAGGGTTCCAGCGTGAACAACCTCCCAAGAGTGAACTGCGTGAACAGATCTGGACCCTTGATTTCCTTTTTAGTTGTTAAGGGTAGGATTGTAATTATATAAAAAATTAGATTTAAATCATTATTTTAATAATTGAATTAAGTTACATCTTTCCTATTTTAAATTCATTATCTTTTATTTTTTAATAAGATAAATATCAAAACAAACAACAAATCACAAGATTTCAATTTCAATTTTTATTTCAGAATTCATCACCAAAATTCCCATTTTTATATTTAAGATCCACGTGACCTTCATATTTCAACGGTATACACATGTGTACTTGGATATTAATAGAACAGTACACATGTGTACTCAGCATCGTACATATGTGTAATTAGCTGCATAATACATATATAGAAACAATACCTGTAAAACTATTTTATATTTAACAAATTACAAGTCCCATAATGTTTGCCAAACCAAACAAAAAAACATACAATTACAAGTTCTAGTTTCGTGAAAACAATAAACCCAACATAATCGGAAAAACAAAAAACATAATCTTTTACAACTATTCGCCACGTTGTATGCTGAATCATCCTTATTGACCATGCAAACAAACATACGTGAATCATCTTTATCGACCTCATACGTGAATCATCCTTATCGACCTTCCATCTCCACTTTTCTCGTTAATGACAAACTCCTATAATCGCACAAAAAAACTCAGCAACTAATACTTTGCATAATCCACAAGTGTACATCAACAACTTTACACATTCAATACTCAAAAAATTATGACATATCACAAAAACAGACGCTATACACATGTGTACGTCACATTAAAATCAGAGCAAAATCCAAATACACATGTGTACTTCGCATTAAAAACATAGCAAAATCAGAATACACATGTGTACATCGCGTTAAAAACATAGCAAAATTAGAATACACATGTGTACATCGCGTTAAAAACATAAAATCAACTGAAAAGTGGAGTGATAATCATAAAAAAAGAAGAAAGAAAACGACTGTTTACCTTTATCATCTAGCTAATTAAGGGACCCACATTTATTGAAAAAAGGGGTGGAGCATGCTGGTTAATGTGTGATATTGAACTCAAAAAGTAAAGCATTTTTCGAACTACAAAATTGATATAATGATATTAACGTACCACCATTGTGTCCCAAACAAGATGCATCCTTTCTTCAAGCCCTGTGTAAATATGAACAAAATTGTAAAATGCCATGAGAAAAGGCTCAGGAGGTACACAAAGGTTCTAGAACCTGTATTTTTACCGTTGACCCCATTTGGTATTTTGTGAATATCATCAATTCTAAAAGACTTCTGTGCAGAATTGAAAGTGCAGTGATCTGTTCCTACAAGCTAAAAAAATAGAACACAAGTTTAACCATAGAGAAACAGGGTTCAAAATAAAATATATGTTCTCCTTTTGGTAGGGTTGTTGGTGCATCCGTCTGTCGTCTTCGTCTTATATCGAAGCTGAAAGTTTGAAGCTGAAAGTTTGAAGCTGAAAGTTTGAAGCAGCTGAAAGTTTGAAACAGCTGAAAGTTTGAAAAGGGTTCCGTTTGAAAAGGGCATGTCACTTTCAAACGGAAGGGTCTTGTAGTATAAATAGGTTTCAAACTTTCACCATTTGTAACTTTCCGGCTTGTGCAACGAAGTGCTGCCGAAGTGTTGTCAGGTTGTAAATTGTCATAATATCAATCATACAATAGTTTATAGTGTATTTCTAGCTGAATTGACCTCTACACGTCTGTTTCCGCCGTTCGTTTAGAGATAAACTCTTCTGATCGTCTCGTTCGGGTCTGAAATCGAACCTACAAGTGGTATCAGAGCTCAGGAAGAAGAGTTCTATACAATTCAGCTGCAATTTCTGTTTCTACACCTTTCTTTTTAAAAAATCACAAGTTTTCACGGTTAAAATGGCTAAAACTTTCACAATGTGTGCGTAATGATGTTTTAACAAACCCTTGATAGTTTCAGCTTAAAACTCGAAGTATAACTGGTAAAAATGGACTGAAATATGGGTTCCGTTTGAACGAATCTTGGACTTTCCGTTTGAAATCTGCTTCCTATCGTTTGAAAATGTCTATTCAGTTTGAAACCATCGTTTGAAGGAACCTTCTGTTTGAACTATTGTTTGAAAGAAAACATTCCGTTTGAAAGACCCTTTGAAAACTTCTTGACCGTTTGAAATAAGATTCTGTCGTTTGAATTTGGTCTGACCGTTTGAAGTAAGACCCTGTCGTTTGAATTTGGTCTGACCGTTTGAAGTAAAATCCTGTCGTTTGAATTTTGTCTGTCCGTTTGAGAAAACATTCCGTTTGAGGATTACATCGAATTGTGTGTTTCTTTAAACAAGGGTGTCAGTAAATTGGGAAAAGAAATTATGTGAATTAAATCAGGTAGCATGTGTTGTTGACAGCTTTAGTGTGTCAGTTTGTCACGTGGTTGTTTTCATTCAAGAAGTGGCATGTGATTGTTGTCGGTTATTGGTGTAAAAGGTTCAATTTATGTGATTAACAAAAGGTCCTATCAGAATTCATTGAATACAACCACTTGTTGGATTAGTGAATTAAAGTTGCGGCCCAATAGTTATTCAACAACAATTGATATATGTCGGTCAGTAATTTGATTTGATATATTCCATGTGATATAACTTGTCAGCCCAAGTCATCTGGTAACATACACCGGCCCAATCAAAGAGACATATAAAAAGTCGGCCCAATCAGTTGCTTATGGATATCAAATTGTCGGCTACTGTGGTTATATAGGTCCAATCAATGTGAAGTTGTGGTCCAATCTTTCCAATAGTCAGATTCACTATAGAAAACGGTCCAATCATCATTTGGTTTAGTAGAGTTGGAGAATTAAATTGTCAACCCACTATATATCGGCCATTAATGTTGCATGTGATTTGAGATTAGTCTCAAATCGTTTGAACATCACCGACTCATTTTGTGCATGTGATTCATCATTTGTCAGCTAATCACAATCAAGTGTCATAAATTCGCTTGAAAATTGGTTCCAATTCGTATGGTTTGGAGTTCAAAGGTTTCAAAAAGTCTGGTTGTTTGAATTTGATCCGAGTCATATCAGTTCGCACAGTGTGTCAAACTTCAATCCGCACAGAATATTCATCAGTTCGAGTGATTCAGTTCGCACGGAGTATCAGTTTGATTTAGTTGCTTTAATAAGTTTTTTTTTTAAAACTAATTGTGTTTTGTTTGTTTGTGTTGTCAGGTATTCTTACAAGGTGATAAAGTTGTGAAAATCCGGAAAAATGGACGAGGAATTCTACAACGCATTCGCTACTCCAGTTACACCGATCAGTTTGGCACAAAATACGATGTTGGAGAACGAAACGGGTACCATGCAAAAACCACCCAAACTCATGAACATCGAGGAGTATAAGGGTTGGGAAGGTCGTTTCGAGAACTGGGTTCAAGCAAACTATCTTGATGCATGGGAATGTGTCGAGACAAAGTATGTGAGGCCATTAAATGACGATGAAGAGGAAGTTGCGATCAAAGACATGAGTGCTGATGACAAGAAGAAGTACAAAAATGAGAAAATGATGCTAAGTCTGCTACAACAAGCTATGAAGGAAGATATTATGGTATTACTACAACACAACGGGAGTTCATACTCAATTTGGAAGGCGTTGCGTTCAAAGTTTGTTGGTAGTCAGGAGATGGTGAAAAATAAGAAGTCACTTTTGAAAAAGGAGTTTGATTTGTTTAGAGGTTTGAAGAACGAGAGTACCAAACAAATCATTGAAAGATATTGCAATTTATTGGTGAACGTGAAGAGGTTAAGCATCAACTAAGACAATGAAGAGTTAATTGAAAAGCTTGCTGATGCGTTACCACATGAAACGTGGGGAACCTATCTGATGATGCTCAGGAACAAAAAGGGTTTTAGCACGTTAACATTGAGCAAATTCATTGAGAAGCTAGAAGCTCAGGAAATGGAACAGAGAAAGATTGTTCGAATGAAAGACTTTGATGGAGAACAGGATAGTGGGTTGTATTATAAAGCAGGAGTGAATGAAAAGTCTTCAAATCTATCTCCTAAAATAGAAACTGCTTACAATGCCAAGAATTCTCCTGGAAGTTCATCATCAGGATCAAACAGCAAAACAAGTTTCACATCATTTTCATCTTTTGATCCGAACATTTCAGCAATGAAAAATGGAAGAAAATTAGAGTGCAACATTGTGTTAAATCTTGAAAATGATCAAGATTATTCTGAGGAAGTTGCTAAAAGTCAAATATCTTTATTAGGAATGGTTTTAGAGTCTTACAGTTGTTTTGTTGCAGGTCGTATCGGAAATCCAATGCTAACAAAGGAAGATTACGACCAGATAGATGTTGAAAAGATGGAGCTGATGGACATAAAGTGGTGTTTAGCAAGCGTATTGAGGAGAGCTGAGAAATTCAAGCAGATCACGGGGAGAGATGATCTTCGTGATGCAAATGTTTCTACTTTAGGTTTTGACAAATCTAAAGTCACGTGTTTTCGTTTCAGGGAGAAAGGTCACTTCAAGAGGGAGTGCACTAACCGTGAAGCAAGTGGAGCTCAGAATCCTTTCAACAACAACAATGATTACTATCGGAAAGCCATCTATCACCAAGTTGGTCAACAATCATCTCAACAACATAAACTTCAAGCTCAAACTGCACATGGAAGAGACATAATTGAAGATTCAGCAAAAAGAGCTTGTGTGGTTGATCAAGCTAATTTGAAGAGAAAGGATGGTAGTGCTTTGGTTATTGATCAAGATGATGAAAAGTTACCCGAGGGTTTTAGTTGGGAGAATTTCACTTGGGATAACTATATTCCTGATCAAGAGAAAGCTTACACAGCTTTTGTTGCTAAAGTTGAAGAAGATAGTGATGATGATACTGAATACTATGCTAAACAGATGGCAAAACATTTGAAGATGTTAGCAGAAAGTGACAATGAGGATGAGAAGGCAAAGAAGAAAAAGAAGAAGGTGAAAACACCGGTGAGCAATGATGATGAAACAACTCCGGTGATTCGAAAGAAAGTAAAAGTTCCATAGTTCAAGATTGATGAAGAAGCTGTTGCTAAGAAGAGTCCAATAATTTGTGAAAATTGTGAAGCTGTAAAGAAACAAAATAGTTCTTTGATTCACAATATGAACAGATTAAAGGAATCTTATGATGTGCTCAACAAAGCGATGAACATGTACAATAACACAAGTGAAGAGCAAGCAACTGCAATGAAAACACTTCAAGGAGCTTTTATGGTCAAGCAAAAAGTTGTAAACAATTATATTGAGAAGTGTGCTGATCTCGAACAGAAACTTGAACTTCAAAGAATTGAAACTGAAAGAGTTAACCGTTTGTTGAAGAGTTACTCATGTTCTTCTTATGTCATTGACATGATTTATCCGATGGCTGAAAGCTTAAAGGCATTTGAAGAAAATGAATTAACTGAAGAAAAGAAAGTTTCTGAAGAGAAGGTTGAAGAAAAGACTCTAGTGAAAAAGACCAAAAAGAAGAAAGACACTGAAAAAACACCATCTGGTAAGAAACAAGGTGTTAGTTACAACAGATGTCCACCCCCGCTGGAAAACGGATATCTAGCTAGAAATCCAAATGATGAAAGAGTCAAAAAGGCAACAAATTTACAGTGGGAGTCGGAGTCGTCAGTAAACTTGCCAGATAATATTGATGTCGTGTTTACATCGTCTGACACTGATCAACAGTCTCAATTGATGAAGAAAGTTGTGGATCATGTGTTAGAAAACGATGAGATAGAGGAGTCAAAGTCAGAGTCCGCGTCAGAGTCAAAGTCTGAGTCAAGCACTCCGGGTCAAACTGAAAAACAAGGAAAAATAGTCTATGACAAAGAATTTCTATTATCAAAATCTAATTTGGATGATGAACCGTTTAAAGTTGCTTACACTTTGAATGATTCTAACAAATTATATTCTGATGAGGAATTTCCAATAAGAGGTGTCAAAACCGAACTGATAAACAAGGTTTTCAAACTCACAGAAATTAATATTTCTGAAATAAAAGACTTATGTCTTAATGAAAAACCTAAAAAATACACCTCAAGAGTTCAACAGAGATTAAACAAGAAAAAGGGTTACGGTTCTGGTTCTGGTTTCCAAAAGAAATCAAACCCTAACCGTAATTTCAAAAAGAAAGGATTGGGATTTATTCCAACAGAAAAACAGAAAAATGAAAAATATGTTCGTGATTTTAAATCCAAAATGACATTTGTTTCAGGTACATCAGCTGAAGAAGAAGAAAAGAAAGAATTCTGGAGGCAGTCAAACAGTGAATTCCTTGCAAAGAAACAAGATGAAATGAAGAAGATGACTGAGTACAAGAAAAATACGAGAACCTGTTTCCAATGCAACAAAGTTGGACATATTACCAGGGAGTGTTCTAAGGCAATTTAATCAAAACAGGGAGTATCTCGTAAGCTCAAAGAGAAAGTGGTTAAGTTTGAACCACCAATTGATCGAACCAAACTGTTTAAAAATTCTATTTTTGAAATTGGTGAGAGTTTGAACAAGTTTTACAAGAGGAGAGCTAAATCTGACAACCAGAAATGGGTTGTTAAGAAAGTTGGTGAAAGCTCTAGCGATGATTCTAATAGGTCAAAATCAGAGGAGCTATCTTCTAGCGATGAAACTGGTTCCATAAAATCAGTTGAGCTACAAGTTGTTTCAAAATGTGAAGCTGTTTTAAAAGATGAAAAATCAGTTCCGATTGTGAATGATGAGGATTTTCCATCACTTCGGGCTGAAAATTATAAAAAGAAAATTGGTAAAACTGAAATTTCTAATCAATTTTATAATGATAAACAGGTGTTTGATGTGGAGAAGGCCTTTATCCCAAGGTAAAGCATATCTTTGGTAAGATGATTAACCGAAAAGTCAAAGGGGTTAAAGAATTCTATGAGAAGAAGAGAGGAGGTAAGAAACCGAGTAATGGTGACTCGGTGAAACCCAAGGCTGGTCAGGCTTGGGTGGATATTTTCTTCGACTAAAAACCTGACTTGCCGGAGCTCCCAGGATGGTAAGCGAGGAGCAGGTATCGGCATCTTTCTTGAGTTTTATTCGGTAACGTCAATCATTCAAACGATAAAAGGTTTGTTTGTGTTTGCTTGCTAAGTGGTATGTGTTGGCCATACTTACAAGTGGTTAGAAGATTTGATTATGCATCTTTGCAAATGGTAAATCAAGGACATTAATTTGTACTTGTATTTTCCTACAAGTGATTGAGAGACAAGATGATGAATCACATCCCAGAACCTAGTATTGATATACTTACAAATGGAAAAATCAACCAAACTTATTTTCCAGAAAAACCATTTTGATTAAAACAAACTTAAGTGTTTTGAAATCTAAATGGGAAAATAGTTTGTTGATAGGGGGAGTTCTGATTATTTATGCCAAGCGAATGGCGAATTGAGGCGATTTGATATCGGTTGTCATGTTTCTGTACAGTTTGTTTTCATATTTTCGTTAATGTGTTTGCATTTTAGGGGGAGTAGAAAATTTCAGAAAATCCAAAAACATTAGAAAATTTGAAAAAGCCAAAAACATGATAAAATCAAAAATGAAAAAGCCAAAAACATGATAAAATCAAAAATGAGTTTTCTTGTGAAAAAGAGGAAATGATAGTACATCAGTGGACTATCACAACATGCTAAAGAATTGGAAAGTTTAAAAGTGATAAACAATCTTACTGCGGATGTGTCAGTAGGTTTTTGCACATTTAGTAAATTGAAACGAGATATAAACCTAAATTCGAACTTGCTTAATTCGTGGGTAACTATTCTTGGATATATGGGTAACCCCCGAAATCTTGTTTGAAAGGTCCCGTATTCTGAGATAATAGGTCTTTATACTCAGTGATATCTGGTGTATTATCCCGGGACTTCTGCTGTATGGAAGTACTGACCTAGTCCCCGGATAATGCTTTTCGCAAAATGCTTGAAACATAGCATCGCCCTCAGCAAGCTGATGAAACAATAAAATTGATAGTCGCTGCTGTTGTAATCAAAAGATCCTCTAAAGGGGACCCACCTAAAGTCGAAGCCGTCATCTCTCTGCGTATACGGAAGTATCGACCTGAGCTCTTACGGCCCTCGCACATAACCCCATTACAGATATCATCTGTGGTATACTCACCTGTAAGACTGAATATTGGGATCTGGATACAGGAGTATATTCAAGTGGAGTGATACACAATTAAGTTTAAGTTTCTAAAACATTAATATCGTATCTCGACTCGATTGAAATTTGTGTGAAAATTTAAAGTGGATCAATATACTGACAATCTAGGTAAATTGTTTAGAACTGAGTATGTTTAAAGCTTAACGGTGTTAGTGATTTATCACAAAACTGATATGATCCTCTTGCACGAACTCACAAAAATATTGTTTGTAAATATTTCGTTTCTGCATTTTCTTTTATTCAAAAATCCAAAAAGATTTTTAGTGTTTTTAGCATAAATTTTGAAAAATTCAAAAAGATTTTCGACAACTGGTGTTGGAGAGCTAATTTTCAAAATTTCGAGTGCTAAACATGATGAACAGATGGTTTGGGAGAGTGTGTTGTTTTGAAAAATTAAAATATATCTTCAAGTGGTTTATCAAAGATTAACATTGTAAAATCATTCTTTGATTGAATTATTCCTGCAAGAGGTTCATTAGCTGGTGAGATTGTTTTTTACAAGTTATCATTAGAAAATTTATTTTTGGGTAGAGAATGTGCAGGTTATCTGAAGATAGAGTGCCAGGTTCCGATACCTGAAGACTGTGTGATTTCAACAAGCCAGGCTGCGATCCCAACATATCGAAAGGGGGAGTCTGAAGACATCCGAGTAGAGATTGTTCGTGGAAAGTCTGTTGATGATGATGAAAAGAGAAGAGAAAGATTTGAGGATTCTTACAACGCCATATGCTTCAAAGAGTTTGAGAGGACTGATAAAGATTGAAGATGTGAAGACTCGACACTGAAGACTCCGTCAACATCCGAGGGGGAGTTTGTTGGTGCATCCGTCTGTCGTCTTCATCTTATATCGAGTCTCGGTTTACTACACTTGAAGCTGAAAGTTTGAAGCTGAAAGTTTGAAGCAGCTTAAAGTTTGAAACAGCTGAAAGTTTGAAAAGGGTTCCGTTTGAAAAGGGCATGTCACTTTCAAACGGAAGGGTCTTGTAGTATAAATAGGTTTCAAACTTTCACCATTTGTAACTTTCCGGCTTGTGCAACGAAGTGCTGCCGAAGTGTTGTCAGGTTGTAAATTGTCATAATATCAATCATACAACAGTTTATAGTGTATTTCTAGCTGAATTGACCTCTACACGTCTATTTCCGCCGTTCGTTTAGAGATAAACTCTTCTGATCGACTCGTTCGGGTCTGAAATCGATCCTACAAGGGTCAAGATGTGTGCATGTGTAATAGGTCCTTTATGTGGTGTAATTTAAATCCAATATTCCTCTTAAATAAAATACAACCCAACTCAACCCAATCATTCATAGAGGGGGTCAAAATTACCAGCTCTAATAGAAGGGCACTCCATAGCAGAAAAAATATATAGATATAGACATTATAGTTGTTATTAGTGAATAGCGACAAGGGACCTATATGCTACATAGCGAATAGCGACAAATAGCAACCGCGCTATAGCCGCTTTTGACAATTATGATAGACATTAAGCAGTTTATGTGAATGAACCTTTAGAATCCCAGTTGATAATGCTGCTTGAAGTGCTTTACCATGCCCTGCTGCTCTTATTGGGGGGCTCATGACAAACCTGAAGTAAAAAGACAGTTATTTAAAGTACCAATTTAAAGGACAGTTTGGCACGAAAGCACAAAATTATATGAAAAAAGAACAAGAAAAATAATCACTTGCTTTGCGGCTGTGATAAAATCAGGATCCCATATGACGGAATCATTAAGAACTAAGCCAGAAACCACAGGTTCTCCGATAACTTTTTGCCCTGTATGAACACAAAGCATATCAAACCGTTGATCACCTTCTGCATTAATTAAAGAAACGGAGGACGATGAATGTTACCGATTGTTAGTTTCGTCTTCGGTTGGATAAACTACGCCATAGATTCCGCTAAACCGGAGAAATCTCCGGCGTCCATTGCGATCGAACCGGATTTCAGATCTACGGCGTCCGGTGGAAGGAGGCGGATGTGCGGCAGGGCATTGACGCCGAGCTGAGTGAACGATTGTTGTGATTCGCCAAACTCGATATCGCAGAAGAAGAGTTTGTTGAGTGTAGATATGGAGTCTTGGTGGTTGATTGTGAACGATTTGGATAGTAAGAAGAATTCGGATTTGAGTGATTTCAGGTGGGAGAGAAGGATGTTGAAGAAAGTTTGTTGAGTGTAGATCTGGAGACTTCGTATTCCCAATTAAATATAATCATGAATTTTCAATTTGATATATGGAATGAATTTAGGTTTCTTTTTTGAATTACTTTGATTGTGTAATTACGGATGTACCCTTATGTATTTAATTAAATGAAAAAAATTAACCAAATAATTACCATCATGCCACTCATTTTAATCTCAAGATCATAAAAATCAAGGGCCAAGATCAGTTCACGCAGTTCACTCTTGGGATTTTGTTCACGTTTGAACCTAATCCTAATATATATATATATATATATATATATATATATATATATATATATATATATATATATATATATATATTTGAACGGTGATGCTTGTTCTTATATTGTTAAACCTTTTATCATTTTTATGATAAATTGCTAAAGGAAACCAGAGTTGCTAAAATAAACTGCTTTTACTTTTCATTACCTAAAACAAATTAGAGGCATTGTACTGTAGTAAATTATACAATCGGTTTTAACCAAATATCCTTTATTGGTAACCTACTATTGAATCAACAAGAAATTTAAAATGATTCTGACATGCTGTCTTTGTACTACCTAACCGTTAAACATGATTATCAACGCAGGGCGATGGTATTGAAGCCACCAGTGACACATTTGAAATTGAGTACTTTGACTCAATAATTCGCCTTAACTCATGTTATAAGGTTAGTGGGTATGTGTGTACAAACGCAAGAGACTACATGGCTACTGTTAACCACACTGCCTCAGTGGTAATTGGACGGAAAGCAAAATTTGTGCCTGTTGAGAACCCCAACATACCGAGCATGTGTTTTGGTTTCACATCATATGACCTTCTGTTCAACGGGATCAAAAACAACAATGTACTAACAGGTACATCTAAACACTAATATACAACTAACACTACACTAATCTATTAATAATCATCATCTTTATTGCTTGAAAAAATTCCAGATTTTATTGGTCGTGTCAAGAAGAACTATCCATTTACTACCAGCAAGAACTTAATCTTAACAAAGGTGGTCCTACGCGACGAGCGGTAAGCTTAACAAACATTCCTAAACGGTTTAATACCACTGTTGAATCATAACAACAACAAATGTTTCTTTACAATACAGGATGAACCTAGTAGAGATAACTCTTTGGCCAGACAAAAGGCATCTGATCGGGCCAGATGTCAGACCAGGCAACATTGTAGCAATCACAAACACAAGTTTCAAAATACTCAAGTAACTAAATTTATTATACATTGGCTAGAAAATATAATATAGGCTTTTATTACCTAACGTTTGCGTGACCAAAAACAGTGATGCAACTTGAGTCCACCCACCTAACAGAAGTTGCCATAAACCCTGATACGCCACAAACTGTAGAATATGTTGCCACGTAACAAACTGAACCCCAAAAATAACCTCTACTACAAATATATCTCTAAAAAACAAAAAGTAAGTGTTTTTTTATATTCCATTTGATGATTATAGGTTGAAAGCACCGCCACCAGTTCAGCCGGAAGACTTAGAAGATCCAATGCTTACTCTTCTGGAATTAACCTCAGCACAAAGAGCACAAGAGCAGGTTAGAGCATTAAACTACACAATAATTATTTATGTTACCAAGATAATTATAATATTAGATCATTTCAATAGCTAATTCTAACCACCACAACGCAGAATTCTACACGGTTCAGGTGCCGTGCTTGGATTGAAAAAATTCATTAAAATCGTAGTTGGTTCTACGTTAACTGCTCAAAATGCAACAAGACAGTCTAACCAGAGCAAGATGGTTCCTTAAACTATGTCTATAAAGATGACGACGATATTTCACCAAAATTCCAAGAAGTTTTTACCTCACTTGGTAATGATAAATTTATACATGCACTGAACCATTTCTAAATAGCTAAGCACGTCTAACAAATCAGGTTCTTCCTTAACGCAATTATCAACGACTCAACAAAACCGGTTGATGTCACATTCTTTGATGAAGGAATGGTCACCTTGCTGAAAACAACTTGTGCTGAAATGATGACAGACAATGGCTACACAGATCCTAAAATGCTACTAAAGGAAATCCATGACATGATTGGAAAAACAAAAATAATGCACATATCCGTTAGAGGGAAACAATATGTCGTCACCAATGTTTCGGATCCTCCTGTTGTGCATACATCAACTGACAACATTCAGCAGCAACACATGGGTGCTCCTCCACCAAAAACACCCAACCCCAAGCTTAACCAACAAAAGCGCCATCTAGACGAATCGCCAGGTAAACATAACTCAACACCACTTGATGTCCATGGATTGCTTAAGAAATCCGTTCGTTTTAGGCTTTTTGTAGCCCGTTAATTTCTAGCATTTTGTTAGCCCATAACCCATAGATTATATAGAAAGTTTGCATATACTTTTTTTGGACAAATAAGCTTAAAGCAAGTGTATTTATCATAAGTTAGTGCGTTGGATTTTTTATTGTAATCTTAAGCTAATTAATGCTTCGCTAAATTAATACTCACATATCTTATTACACAAACCTTACTAACCAACCTCTTTACCATCCCAGATAACAGCAACACTTCAAAGAAGGGACGCATGGGGCGCGTGGAATGATATGGACGTCGAACACCTTTTGTACAGTTGCCAAGTAGAAAAAACACAGCTGTAGGTAGTAGTTAAGCAAGCCATATCCTCTAGGAATATGTCTTTTGTGCAACCTATGTAACTATCATGGCTTAGTGTTAGTAACCTAAGTTGCAACTATAACATATGTACAAACCTGGACACAAACTCTTGGTTGTAGCTAATCTATCTAACCTAACGGATGTAACTCAATCACAATTGGCTTAATGTAAATATAAGTCTAGCCCCCCGCCGCATCGCGGCGGGTTACTCTTCTAGTTAATGTTATAAAATAAAATAAATAAAGAAAAATAAAGAAAAATAAAAGAGTTAAAATAAATTGATAGTTATTTGAGTTCTAATTAATATTGAGGGATTTTATTATAAAAGCAGAATGAATTAAAAAGTAAATTATTGAAGTTTTTAGATTATAAGAGTTGATTTTTAAAAAGAAATGAATTAAATAAATTGTTAATGAATTATATGGATTTAAGGGTTTTTTTAAAAGAAAAATGGATTTTAAAATTAACCCTCAAAACCGGCCCAAACGGTTTATAGTGTGATAACCCTCACAATTACAAGCACTGTACAAACTAATTAATTTTAATTATGTGCTTAATGGCTGTGCTTGATTACAACTGACATTTTAAACTGCTTACTGATTTATGTTACATACATACATGTGCATCACTTTACATACAGTCGCTCCATTTATTTCATACAGACTCATAGTGACAAACCCGATGCACAAAGCATAGTTAGCACAGTGAGCGGATAACTCAGACACATGCTGACAATGCCAGCACATAGACAGACACCATATTGAGGCCAGTATGGGCCAGGGATAAAGTACTACACCAGTACGGAGTGTAGGGAAGTGAGGACCATAAGACTGTGTCACTAGGTGATAGTTTGAGTGCCGGAAAGTGCCTAAAACTCATTTTAAGTACAAAATTCTGCATTTTAACACACTCGTATTATACAGAGTATTGACTAAATGGTCTTGAACGCTTTCCTAAGTGTTGGAATTAAATTCGTTACAAAAAGATGCATAAAAGACACTATGCAGTACAATTAAACGCTTTAACGGAACAATACGTAACCGAACAACCAGACATTACCCGGGACATCAAAATTTTGTCAGAAACATTATTTTATTATTCTTAAGTAATCATGGTCACAAAAACCCCCACACACAATAGAAACATGACATACACCCACTATTCTAGAAAATACCCTTAACCTTCTAATTAATTACCTATTAGTTACAAAATTTATACATTACCCCCCCCCCCAACCGATTTTCAACCCTCATGGACCCCACCCAAGATCTTTATCATATTTCCTTGATCATGCTCTAATTTCATTGGATAGGTTACTTGTTGAGATAACCAAGGTGTAAGAACATCTCTTTTTGTATGGCCACTCAAGATCCCTCATGATTACAAATCTTACACCCTTTCTCTCTCTCATTTTCGGCTCACTAAAACCGAACCCAACCCCTCTTCACCTCCTAATTGTTGATTGGTGGATTATTATATTAGATTTGATTTAGCTTGTGTAAGTAGCCAAAATATGACAAGAAATCTCTAAGTGTGGAGTTCCAACGTTTGCAATTATTCCATCCCTATATCATCTCTCCCTCTCTCATTCGGCTCCCCACCCATAACCGAATCCATCACCACCTTCATATCTCTCATCTCCTTCAACACCTTCAAGTGCCACTCAAAGCTTCAAGGGTGATTCAAGGGAGTTGCAAGTTTGTGAAGCTTCAAGAGACTTGTTCGCTTGCTTCATCTTCATCATTCTTGTTCACAAATTCATCCCTAGCCCTTGTGCTAGTGGTAAGTCTTTGATTTAACTCTTAAAATCACTTCTACGTTGATTGTTCGAAAGGTTGAAGTTAACGATTAACACAAGAACATTGAATGAATGAAAACAATGAATAAACATGCTGATTGGTATTTCCAGCCAACTTCAACAGGCTGTAACTGGACCGTTTAAAATTGGAAAACTGATTTTCTGAAGCCTAAAATATGCATTTTGGAATAACCAAACAAATGGCACGAATCGTAATTTTTCGAGGTCGTTTACTATTTTTAAAAGATTGTTTTTTGGACAGCAGCTCAAGCTGCATTTTTACTGCAGAAAAAGTGTGTTGTTTTCGGAGTCATAACTTGAAACCTGTGTAGAATGAACTCATAGAATTTTTATAGGAGATGGTCACCGTTGTCAGGATGATCCTCCAACTGGAATTTCGTCAATCGGACCTACGGTTAATTTTTAGTGAATTATTCCGTAAACTGCAATCAGAAAGTAACAAATCTGATTGTAGTCGGGTAAATAAATTTCTATAAAATATTGGTAATTAACTGGACTCTGATATTTTTACACAATAAAATTTGGATCGTATGAGTCATTCTGCAAAAATTTGGGAATTTTTGAAAAAGGTTAACTATTTTATAAAAATCCTCTAAAACAGTCCAGTTTTGGGTGATGAAGCTGAAATAAAGTAAGTAATGCTTTGCATGTCTAAATGTCGGGTTGGTTATGTGAGAACGATCTACGGGATATATGTAAAATAAAATGATATGCTATTAAGCATGGACACCTCCATTTACAAAGGATACCATGGCAAAATTTTCCGAAAATCCTAACACTTAGTAAATATTTTCTAGACAAGAGTTTACTAGTACATTTTCGACTATGTTTTTTTCAAACATAAAACTCGCCATAATTTTTGTAACAAAATACCGCTACTAGTATATTTTGGAATGGATAATGTTTTGATAAATGTGATTTATCACAACATATAACGTATTTACGAAACAAGTAGAAATATATTATTTTGAAAGTTATGATATATTTTTCTAGCAGACAGTGAAATATATATCATGGATGTGTTATTTTTGGATAAATAAGCTATTGTATATTTTTCTAAAGTGGGACTTAGGAATGTATAATGTCAATACTTAAATCATCAAAATACATGTATAAATACCCCCATCTTTGGGAAGGAAATACGAAGCTAAAATACTTGAGAAGTATTAATACATAAATATTGTATAAACAATGATTCCAAAGCAATATATAATTATTACAACTTGGAATAATACCATAAACGTAACTCAAAAACATAAATACCAAGGCAAGGCACGGCCCGTTCGTCTAATAGACCATAGTACATTGTAGGGATTTGTGTTTGCTGAGGAGACTTGAGTTACAAGCACAGAAGACGCAATACAGTGAGTTCATGTCCCCCCCTTTTCTCTTAACTATTTTCAGTTTTACACCTCGGGGGTGAAATACATGTTACAGACATTTACAGACATTTACAGACATTTACAGACATTACAGACATTTATTTACATGGTATGGTTAGCTTAAGGAGGGTTTTTATTACGCGAACATGTGAGTGGTGGGCATGACACTTAAGGCCATTAATCCTCGTTGTAGGACCGAGGGACATTAGTGATAGATCTATTTGGGTGTAGCGAGCCCCACTCCTGAGTCCGTTGAGTGGACCATGAGATGACTAAGTGCCCGACGCACAATTCCGCTAGGTTTGAGTCTTCCTGCATCACTTCTCGCTTATCATTGGCTTTGCAACCCAATGGTGGTCTCTTTTTCCTTAATTGCTACATACCAGGGATTTTCATACATACAGACATTTTTACAAAGGTTTATACATACTCACTTACACATGAACTCGCTCAACTTTTGTTGATTTTTCAAACTACATGTATTTCAGGGAATTTAGTAAATGGATCTGGCGGGCGTTGGAGTTTTTAAGCTGCGTTGTGAATAAAGATGTCATCCAAGTCATTAGGGCTTAGGAGGCGTATCTTAATCCTGGACGAGATACGTGTTCCTAAACTCGGGGTTGTTTTAAAATCTTTTGTTGAGTCTTTTTGAACTCCTTAAAACATGTTATGGTTGGTAACTTGAATTTGGTCTCGTCATTTCAGACAATTATGTTGTACTACTTTTAAACTTAAATTAATGGATGTACAACTACTGGTTTTATCATATAGTGTTGTTATGATCATATGCAATGGTATTAAGAAGTCACACCAATAATCACGCTTCCGCAAAAGTCAGGGTGTGACAGCTTGGTATCAGAGCCTCGATCGTAGCGAACTAGGATTCATTCTCGAGTCTAGCATACGATCAATAGGGCTCTCACGAAAACAT
Organism: Helianthus annuus; assembly: GCF_002127325.2. Taxonomy (NCBI): domain Eukaryota; kingdom Viridiplantae; phylum Streptophyta; class Magnoliopsida; order Asterales; family Asteraceae; genus Helianthus; species Helianthus annuus. The sequence goes on along the minus strand of NC_035444.2, from coordinate 102,391,009 downwards.
TTTTACAAACATGTTTTCATTGCATACACAAAACGCCCAGATCCAGGGAACAAACATTTTTACAAACAAAAGGCACAAATACACATTTCAAAACTTATATTTATAATTCAGTCTTAGAGACTGAGGGAGGATCAGTCTTAGAGACTGAGGGAGGAATCAGTCTTAGAGACTGAAGGAGGATCAGTCTTAGAGACCGAGGGAGGATCCGTCTTAGAGACTGAGGAAGGATGGGTCTTAGAGACCAGGAAATTGGACTTTGAGACTGCATCTGCGCCAGAGACCTTTACGTCAGACACTGAGAGTGATCCTGACATGCTGACCAAGGATGAAGACGAATTCCAACCGTCCGCGCTGCCAGACTTTGGCGATGAATTACCCTTGCTGATGGCTTCTTTGACGAGAATCTTTATGTAATTCTTGTTGCGGTCCACGACCATCTAATCATTTGGACACTTCGATGGTGAGCACATCATGGCTCCGATCCTCGACGCCGTACCTCTCGTGGTTATTTTCCCGAGGATCCGTCTATTTGATGAAATGTTTAATGGCGACATTAATCTGCTTGTTGATGATCCTCCTGTTGACGCCCAGGACGATGGAAGATTTGATGAGAACATGGTTACTAATTTCACTTCTTAAGGCCCCTGTTAAAAGGCCACCCTCTGATTCTAGCGTATATTCGATTTCAGACTCCCTTGAGTCTGTGACATTTACAGCCTTTTAGACGGCCTGGTTACATCTTTCTACTACTGACACAGACGACGACGCCATTATGACCGCTACACTAACACCTGCTCAAGGCACCACACCGTTACACGACCCAGGGCCTACTCCTGGGTTAGCTTCTGCACCTTTTGGGACAGCTTGATGTTGCACCTGTTGATCCTGCACCCTTGCTTGATTATGATCCTGTTTCCTTTTGTTTTACCAGACATTGCACCCCTTATATCTGACCAAGTACCTGCACCTGACGATCCCCTTATTGGTTGAGACGTTTGTTTTTGCACTCGCAACCGATGATGATTGCTCCTTCTCTCCTATGGAGACCGACGTCCATTGCATCAGCATGCCTATCGCTTCCTCTTAAGACTTACCCACACCACAGAAAGGTACTCCAGGACGGCACCCGCATAACGATCCCTATTGCTGCTGCAACATTTCTATGACCTCACAGGCCGCACCGTTGCTACTTTCAACCCTACAGCGCTGGACGAGCCATTTCGATGGTTCCTATCGTACACCATGCTGAAATTAGACCCGTACATAATGGAGGCTACACACGGGATAACTTGCTCCTGTAACATCAGCTACAGTTTGAGGATATGAGTCGCAGAATGTTGGAGGTTGAGCCGACACCACGTCCTCCACCCTGTCTATTGCCAACATACTTTGATCCCCCACATATATCAAGGGTCCTTTTGCGCTCTCAACCGTTACTATTACACCTTTCCCGGGATCCTGATGCCCATTTCTTTGCTGCCGAGCGACAAAGCAAATAATTACTTCGACGTGTACACAAGCCCGAGGAGGAAGTCCACGCATGTTAATAGTTTACCTTTCTTTCCCCCTCCACCTCAGTCACAAATATAATTGAGTTCTGGATTTTGCGGATTGCATACATTTGGGTAAAGACACTAATGATAAGCCGGGATTGTGGAGACTTTTAAAGACCACTTCAGACTACGTGATTTTGATACACTGATATACTTGTTGGGCAAGGGTAGGGTGACCCTGTTTCCCCCTTGATGTGATACATTTTGAAAGACGATACGATTGTGGTCGGAGAATAATGAGAGCCCAACCATCATAAAACATGCGACAATACTTTGTGGCCAATGACCAACGAAAGCTCAGACGCTATGTCTTCGTTAAGCATGTTATTGATCTATATGTGTGTGCTGTAATTTTAACGCTACGTGCTTACTTGCTATGCTCTCATTAAACATAATTACCAAATTGCTTGGTTATGCTATTATTATGTTTTTGCTTGATTGGTTGGTATGATAACCTATTATGTGTATGTACATATGACCACTAAACAACTAAACGCGTCCCCTGAACAAATATAACCTGACTTAACTAATCTTCTTCTGAGAAGATGTCGGCACAAGGGAACGTCGATGCCAACAACCTTTCGCCAACAACAGCGGCATAACTACAAGTGCACATCTCACGGGCCATTGCACAGCTTGAGGCCCTTCGCTCTGAACACAGCGAAGGCTGCACCTACAAGCAGTTGTTAGACCACAAACCTCAGGAATTTGACGGCACTGGGGGTGCCTTAGCCTTCGTACGCTGGGTTGAGAAAACGGATTCTGTCTTAAGATTGAGCAAATGTGCCCTAGGGCACCAGGTCACGTACATAGCTGGGCTATTTGTAGATGGGGCTCTGTCATGGTGGAACCTTCAGGTTCAGACAATGGCCAAGAATGCTGTGAACACTTTGACGTGGGACGAACTGAAAGAACTAATGCGAAAAAGATATTGCTCGAGGGCAGAAGTCCAGAAGTTGGAGACGGAATTGTGGAACTTGAAAATGGAAGGTCCAAAGATAGCCGAATATGTGCAGAGATTTGGCGAATTATCACAAGTTGCTACGCGTTTGGTGGAACCGGAACCTAGGAGGATTGAACGTTTCATAGGGGGATTGGCACCTCAGATTCTAAGCCTGGTAACAACATCTAAACCTTCAACGATCACCGAGGCTATCAACACAAGCATGGCGCTCACTGAAGAAGCGATTAGACTAGGAAAATTTTCCACTACGGAAGAGAAAAAGGAGACTCCTGTAGAGCCGTCTGGAGACAACAAGAGAAAGTTCATAAATTTCAAGAAGATTACTCAGGCAAGTAACAAGAAAAGGGCCAAAAAGGGAAAGGACTACATGGGTATTCTCCCTAAGTGCGACAATTGTCTACGTTATCATGTCGGGCGATGTAAATATGGGAAATGTGATAACTGTGGCAAGAGAGGGCATCCTAAGGAAACTTGTAGGCAAGATACTGAAAGTAGGAATGGAGGCCAAGATGGAAGCAAGAATCACGGAGGGAACAACGACAGTGACGATTTTCCAGGCAGGACAAGTGATAGACAAAAACGTGCTCAAGGTTGTCTTAACTGTGGGAGCAAGAAGCATTTCAGAAAATATTGCCCTAAGAAGAATCAGGCACAAGAATGAAAGCTCAAGACCGGAGCTAGGGTGGCACGCCAGAAATTCAAGCGTGAAGATCAGTACGTCCCATATCACTCAACGTTATGCATCTGTGTTGCCAAATACTATTGCAAATTTTCGGTTTCGCATCTCTAGAGTCCGAGAGTGTACTGATATAGTAGCACGTAAGTTAGATAACTTGCACTCGATGGGACTAGCTAGGTGAAGCTAGTAGAAGTCAACGCAGTGACTAGAAACGGCAAGATAGAACCCAGAGAGCGTGAATTTACGCTTGATCTACTGCCAGTTGAGTTGGAAAGCTTCGACAAGGTAATTGAGATGGATCAACTGCTGAGTGTTCGAGCGGAGAGTGATAACCGCATCACAATGACAAACGAAGAAACGACCGTGGCTCATGAAGCAGGATATGCCCCTACAAATTACTAATTGCGGGGAGGCACAAAAGTTGTTGAGGTAAAGGATGTGTTGTTTTCTTGGCTCATGTCGGGGACAAGGGAGCTGAAGAACCAAAACTCGAAGATATTCCTGTGATAAGGAAATATCCTGAAGTCTTCCCTGAAGACTTGCCAGGATTATCCCCTCAACGACAAGACGAATCTTCGCATCGATTTGATTCCAGGCGTCGCGCCTGTAGTCGATGCACTTTAGCGACTTACACCTTCGGAGATGCAAGAATTGGCAGTGCAACCTGAGAAGTTGATAGAGAAGGAAGATAACAGACCAAAAATTCCGTGTTGGGTAATCCCAAATTCTGCTCGTCAAGAAGGAGGGCGTAAATTTTCAAATAGGCATCAACTATCAAGAGCCGAACAAGCTAACCCACAAGAGTCAGTAACTCTTGCTGAGAATTAACGAATTTCTTATTTAACTAACTGTGAGGATCCAACTACTATTACATGAATGATCGATTATCGAGTGTCATTAGCTGTGAATTCAGGAAGAAAGTATACCGGGGAATTGTGGGATAATAACTTGTTTTTAGACGCACATAAGATGGTGTTTCCTACACAATGCACAAAACCGAGTTGCACAGAATGCGAAAACCCCGAGAATCTAGAAAACATATGCTTAGGACCCTTGGGAACCCAGGTCCAAACTTGTAAAGGTTGTTACTTAGACACCATATCTGTTAACTCAATCGAACACCATTAACCTGACATATATGTCATTTCAGTTAGCAAAACAGAAAGTACTCGAAATTCTTTCATTAAAATCTTCACTTTTGCTTCTAGCCGAGTAGATGTTTGCATCTCTACTCCCCTTAAAGTAGTTGCATCGCTTTGATTTTCTTCGCTAAGAGCGAACACACATTTGCTTCGATACTTGGTCATTACCTCATAACTCATTGTCTCATCACTTGAAAACTCACATGTTACGTGTGCACCATCTGCTACTCATACGGTCTCATTTCGAACGCTTCATTGAAATTCGAATATTATGTTGCTAAATCTAACTACTAGTTGTGATTCGATGGCCTACATTATTGTAATGGTTGCCTCTTTTGCTATCAAGTCAACACACATTCTCGAAAACTTCTTTTGTTTCAAGATACATTCATGGTTTATTTTTGTAACCATGCTGAGATTTCCCTTATTGTTACATACGTTTATTGTGGGGTTACGCTGAAAATAAGTTCAATTGCTTGAACTTATCCATTTCGCATATTTGGTTTAAGACGTCATATGATGTATTGGGAGCATCATATTCAAACATTTTTGCAAAGATTCTTTCATTACGAGTCGTAGTAGATTCGGTTGATCTACGACTCCACTAAATCGTTGGAATTGACTTCGACACCTTGAGGTGCTATTTTCACATAAATGAAGCTTGTGCTAATTGGGTTACTCACTTCATACATGGATTCAAATTATTTATTTGCTCTAAATCCGTCTCGTTTATCACAATTAAAGCAGTCTCAACACAGTTGTGTGTCAAGGCAATGGTATATAGATTCATTCGATAGCACAACGTACCTCTTAATGATTCTTTCATTGACTAATCGAATACCTTGCGGTATTTAATACATTTTCACCTTCGATCAAAAACAGTGGCTCTTTGATATTCTTTGTTCAACTAGAAACGTTACGACATTGTGTAAATCAAACCTTCGGGTTGTCTTTGTACACGTTCACTTGATTTCAGGCACAGTAAAATTGTTCAGTCACCATTATTGTTGAATCTCGTCATTTCGACACCTTGTGGTGTCATTAGCTTGTGCTAATCATGGTCAACTGTTTCACACAAAACTACATATACTTTTGTCAACTTGTCATATAAACATTTCTGATGCAACTACGAATTAAAACAATGATACACCAGATTCGCTTGTACCTCACTTGGTGTATTTTCGCAATTCGAGAATGTCAACACACAAATCCTCACCACTTATTATTTCAAAAGTTGACAGGTCATTTTCATAATACTATCGCATTCAAATCATTGATTTTGAGTTCATATAGCGGAGGCTATGGGTTGTGAAAACCCGTTTGCCTATCGTGACCGATTGTTTGAGAATCCTATTGGACAAAACTCCTCTTTTATGGAACCCCTGTAAATGGATTACACTAGACTACACGTCAATACGACTTATGCCTTTGACACTAAATGCTAAAAGCACATACCTTTTAACCATTGGATTCGTGTTGTTATATATTCTTGGACTCACTTGATGTGAATAAGGTTTGATTCGGTTTGGTGACTTTTTGCCTTGGTATTATTTGTATACATACACGCATAATGAAACCCTAAGGAGTTAAGGTAGTACAAATTTCGAGGACGAAATTTTCTTAACGGGGGGAGAATGTGACAACCCTCACAATTACAGGCACTGTACAAACTAATTAATTTTAATTATGTGCTTAATGGCTGTGCTTGATTACAACTGACATTTTAAACTGCTTACTAATTTATGTTACATACATACATGTGCATCACTTTACATACAGTCGCTCCATTTATTTCATACAGACTCATAGTGACAAACCCGATGCACAAAGCATAGTTAGCACAGTGAGCGGATAACTCAGACACATGCTGACAATGCCAGCACATAGACAGACACCATATTGAGGCCAGTATGGGCCAGGGATAAAGTACTACACCAGTACAGAGTGTAGGAAAGTGAGGACCATAAGACTGTGTCACTAGGTGATAGTTTGAGTGCCGGAAAGTGCCTAAAACTCATTTTAAGTACAAAATTCTGCATTTTCAGTAACAATTCAGCTTTTAACACACTCGTATTATATAGAGTATTGACTAAATGGTCCTGAACGCTTTCCTAAGTGTTGGAGTTAAATTCGTTACAAAAAGATGCATAAAAGACACTATGCAGTACAATTAAACGCTTTAACGGAACGATACGTAACCGAACAACCAGACATTACCCGGGACACCAAAATTTTTTCAGAAACATTATTTTATTATTCTTAAGTAATCATGGTCACAAAAACCCCCACACACTATAGAAACATAACATACACCCACTATTCTAGAAAATACCCTTAACCTTCTAATTATTTACCTATTAGTTACAAAATTTTTACATTAACCCCCCCCCCCAAACCGATTTTCAGCCCTCATGGACCCCACCCAAGATCTTAATCATATTTCCTTGATCATGCTCTAATTTCATTGGGTAGGTTACTTGTTGAGATAACCAAGGTGTAAGAACATCTCTTTTTGCATGGCCACTCAAGATCCCTTATGATTACAAATCTTACACCCTTTCTCTCTCTCATTTTCGGCTCACTAAAACCGAACCCAACCCATCTTCACCTCCTAATTGTTGATTGGTGGATTATTATATTAGATTTGATTTAGCTTGTGTAAGTAGCCAAAATATGACAAGAGATCTCTATGTGTGGAGTTCCAAGGTTTGCAATCATTCCATCCCTATATCATCTCTCCCTCTCTCATTCGGCTCCCCCCCCCATAACCGAATCCATCACCACCTTCATATTTCTCATCTCCTTCAACACCTTCAAGTGCCACTCAAAGCTTCAAGGGTGATTCAAGGGAGTTGCAAGTTTGTGAAGCTTCAAGAGACTTGTTCGCTTGCTTCATCTTCATCATTCTTGTTCACAAGTTCATCCCTAGCCCTTATGCTAGTGGTAAGTCTTCGATTTAACTCTTAAAATCACTTCTACGTTGATTGTTCGAAAGGTTGAAGTTAACGATTAACACAAGAACATTGAACGAATGAAAACAATGAATAAACATGCTGATTGGTATTTCCAGCCAACTTCAACAGGCTGTAACTGGACCGTTTTAAATCGAAAAACTGATTTTCTGAAGCCTAAAATATGCATTTTGGAATAACCAAACAAATGGCACTAGAATCGTAATTTTTCGAGGTCGTTTACTATTTTTAAAAGATTGTTTTTGGACAGCAGCTCAAGCTGCATTTTTACTGCAGAAAAAGTGTGTTGTTTTCGGAGTCATAACTTGAAACCTGAGTAGAATCAACTCACGGAATTTTTACAGGAGATGGTCACCGTTGTCAGGATGATCCTGCAACTGGAATTTTGTCAATCGGACCTACGGTTAATTTTTAGTGAATTATTCCGTAAACTGCAATCAGAAAGTAACAAATCTGATTACAGTCGGGTAAATAAATTTCTATAAAATATTGTTAACGAACTGGACTCTGATATTTTTACACAATAAAATTTGGATCATATGAGTCATTCTGCAAAAATTTGGGAATTTTTGAAAAAGGTTAACTATTTTATAAAAATCCTCGAAAACAGTCCAGTTTTGGGTGATGAAGCTGAAATAAAGTTAGTAATGCTTTGCATGTCTAAATGTCGGGTTGGTTATGTGAGAACGATCTACGGGATATATGTAAAAGAAAATGATATGCTATTAAGCATGGACACCTCCATTTACAAAGGATTCCATGGCAAAATTTTCCGAAAATCCTAACACTTAGTAAATATTTTCTAGACAAGAGTTTACTAGTACATTTTCGACTATGTTTTTTTCAAACATAAAACTCGCCATAATTTTTGTAACAAAATACCACTACTAGTATATTTTTGAATGGATAACGTTTTGATAAATGTGATTTATTACAACATATAACGTATTTATGAAACAAGTAGAAATATATTATTTTGAAAGTTATGATATATTTTTCTAGCAGACTGTGAAATATATATCATGGATGTGTTATTTTTGGATAAATAAGCTATTGTATATTTTTCTAAAATGGGACTTAGGAATGTATAATGTCAATACTTAAATCATAAAATAAATGTATAAATACCCTCATCTTTGGGAAGGAAATACGAAGCTAAAATACTTGAGAAGTATTAATACAGAAATATTGTATAAACAATTATTCCAAAGCAAAATATAATTATTACAACTTGGAATAATACCAGAAACGTAACTCAAAAACGTAAATACAAAGGCAAGGCACGGCCCGTTCATCTAATAGACCATAGAACAATGTAGGGAGTTGTGTTTGCTGAGGAGACTTGAGTTACAAGCACAGAAGACGCAATACAGTGAGTTCATGTCCCCCCCTTTTCTCTTAACTATTTTCAGTTTTACACCTCGGGGGTGAAATACATGTTACAGACATTTACAGACATTTACAGACATTACAGACATTTATTTACATGGTATGGTTAGCTTAAGGAGAGTTTTTATTACGCGAACATGTGAGTGGTGGGCATGACACTTAAGGCCATTAATCCTCGTTGTAGGACCGAGTGACGTTAGTGATAGATCTATTTGGGTGTAGCGAGCCCCACTCCTGAGTCCGCTGAGTGGACCATGAGATGACTAAGTGCCCGACTCACAAATCCGCTAGGTTTGAGTCTTCCTGCATCACTTCACACTTATCATTGGCTTTGCAACCCAATGGTGGTCTCTTTTTCCTTAAGTGCTACATACCAGGGATTTTCATACATACAGACATTTTTACAAAGGTTTATACATACTCACTTACACATGAACTCGCTCAACTTTTGTTGATTTTTCAAACTACATGTATTTCAGGGAATTTAGTAAATGGATCTGGCGGGCGTTGGAGTTTTTAAGCTGCGTTGTGAATAAAGATGTCATCCAAGTCATTAGGGCTTAGGAGGCGTATCTTAATCCTGGACGAGATACGTGGTCCTAAACTCGGGGTTGTTTTAAAATCTTTTGTTGAGTCTTTTTGAACTCCTTAAAACATGTTATGGTTGGTAACTTGAATTTGGTCTCGTCATTTCAGACAATTATGTTGTACTACTTTTAAACTTAAATTAATGGATGTACAACTACTGGTTTTATCATATAGTGTTGTTATGATCATATGCAATGGTATTAAGAAGTCACACCAATAATCACGCTTCCGCAAAAGTCAGGGTGTGACATATAGTTAGAATTGAACTCACGACCTTCCGCTTACGTGCATGCAGCCCTTCTAATAGGCTACGTGTCTATCCCGGTATGAAGTTGGTCATTAATTAATGTTATACTGAAACTGATAGACTTCATTTACATAGTAATATATAGGAAATCAAAAAGGATGCAGCAGAGGGCAGGAGGCCAGGTCGAACCCTTGAAAAATCATTTCCACCTGTATGGTTAGAGAGAGTCTATCTTCTTGTCAATCTCAGGCAGTGAATAGCAATCTTTGGGACATGCCTTATTGAGATTTGTGTAGTCAACACACATATGCCATCCTCCGTTAGACTTCTCGACCATAACAGGGTTTGCAACCCAACTATGGTAGCGCACCTCCCTCAGAATCCTTGCCTTTAGAAATTCACAAACTTGCTCATTCATGGCTTTAGTCTTATCCGCTCCTAGGCTACGCCTTCTTGTACTTTTGGCTCGACGGAAGGATAAGTGTTCAAACAATGTTCAGTGACGTCGCGCGGGACACCAGTCATGTAAGATGGGGTCCAGGCGAAGATGTCCATGTTTCTGAACAGTAATTGCTTGAGGTGCGTCCTGATACTTGGTGAGATTGCGTGGCCTATCGTTACCGTCTGTTCTGGGTACTTGTGGTTCAAAACCCATTTTTCTGGCTCGGTTGTTGAAATTTTTGCTGCTTTGATTGGGCGCGGGTCCTCTGCTGCCATTACCTCTTTCTTTGCATAGATAATCGCCACCCCCGTCTCAGTTGGGAAGCCAATGGCTGAGTGGGGCGTGGAGGTTACCATGTTCATTTCTCCTTGAGTTTCTCTTCTGATTAAAACGCCATGCCTTGATTTGACTAGCATCACCATAAAGTTGACGTTTGTAGTTCTTGAATGCTTCTCGTCAGACAACGTGACGGGGAAGCTGATCTGGCCTAATGGGAAGACCATCTCATTGCAAAATCCGGATAGATGATAATCAATATGATCGAGGCGCGCTTTAACTTCATCATCAAACTGGTTGAAGCATTGTTCGTAAATGATTTCAGCTGTACTTCCTGGGTCGATGAAGATGTACTCTGCTTTGTTGTTCCTGCCATGCTGGTTCGAACGGGTGCTTGCCTTTGCTTCGTGCGCTGTACCTTGGTCCATTGACCATGTGAGTTTCCAAGCGCCTAACCTTCTTTTGGTTTCAATCGCCGTTCCTCTGAATCTAGCGCGTCTCCTTGCGCACATTCTTTAACAGATGGCTTAACTTCCCGCTTTTCAATGCCTTCTCAATTTCTTGCCTTAGACTGATACATTCACCTGTCAAATGACTTGTATCCTTGTGAAAATCGCAGTACAGGTTTGGGTCTTGCCCCTTCTTGTTTGTTATAGGCTTTGGTGCCTTGAAGTCATAGTTCTCCGTCATAAGTACCTTTTTTGGTGTCTTGATGAGCGGAGTCCAGTGTTTTTCTCGATTTTCGTTCCTGACAGCTTTTCGATAACCGATGCGATCAATTGTGTCTCGCGCATCCTCTTTGAAGTGAGTCCTTTCTTCATAACCGCTGGATTGGTTTGCTTTCCATCCAGGGTTTCTGTTTCGCCTGTTGTTGTCGCACGAGCTTCCCTTGGAAAAACGATCTTCGGTGTACGTACTTTTGGTTCCAGCCAATGATTCTTCAGTCTGCGCTACTATCTTCGCAGCTGCCATGAGCTTGTCCCATTCTTTGGGCATACCGTCTTTTCCTTTGATAGTTCTGATTAGACAATCACATCGAATGGCTTTCTTGAAGTGAGCGCGCATTAATTGTTCGTTTACGTCACCAATCTCCAAACACTCCTTGTTAAAGAGAGTGATAAAGTCTTCTAACCCTTCATTATCTCTGCGTCAGATGTCTGTCACTTCTGACGTGTCGCGCTGGTAGCGTATTTGTTGGCTAAAATGGCTTACGAATTGGGTTCTGAAGTCAACCCATGACTTGATTTTTCCAGATGGTAGGCTGTCGAACTAGACGCGAGCAGCCCCCGTGAGAGTCTGGATGAACAGATGGCACCACATTGGCATGGTCCATCCTCCTAAAACACCCACGCTTGTAAATACTCGAAGATGATCGACAGGGTCGGTGAGACCATTGAACTTTCCCACTGTTGGGGGTAACTTTGCTTTTTCTAGCAGGGCTAGAGCAATCTTTGGAATGAACTTCGAGTGTTCGGCAGCTTTAGCTGGTCTATAGACGAGGCTGAAATCACGTTCTGCTTCTTCGTTATATGCGATGCGCGGCCTTGGTCTGTAAGACTCATGATTCTTCTACAGACGGTTGAAAACTGAGGAACCTTCATCCTCTTTCCAAGTATGATCATCCGGTCAGTGTCGTCCCATTTGTTGTTCATGTTGCGCGGCCCCTGCCGGCTGTGAACTGGACCCCTTTGCGCATTTAACGGATGTCATAATAAGCGCCTGTCTCCCCATATGTGTCGCGCATGTCGTGCATGTCACACCCCCAAAATCCACCTGCGGAGTATCACCGCTTGGGAGCGTGACTGACCAGGATCAAGCCACCAATCATACAGAACATTGTATAAAATAAAAGTAAATGCAATATAATCCAAACCATTTCCATATGAAAGGTGTTTCCAAAACATAAGTAAGTTGTCATTGTTTAGCGGAAGCGTATTATTGTAAAACCCATAGCAATTAAGTATCAAATATCAAAAGTGTTCAATAAAATAATCAAGATCCAAGCCCCACAACGACCAGCTCCTCCGTGTGCAAGCTCCATTATGTACCTAAGGTCCTGCAAGGCATGCAGCAGATAATCAACAAACTAGTTGAGCGAGTTCACAGTTTATAGTTTAGTTTGGGTAATAGTGCGTTTGTTCAATTAAGTTTCGTATCGTATCAGTTCCATCGCGGCCTCACAGGCATGTGTGCGAAAATTATGTTCGTTAGTTCGCGACCATAGTCTTTACCGACCAGGGTGTGTGCGAAGGCAGTTCATCAATTCGTTCGCGACCATAGTCTTTACCGACCAGGGTGGGTGCGAAGGCAGTTGAGTAGTTCGTAAGCATCAACAGTTTAATCGTTCGTTACAGTATCAAAGTATGCACAAGTAATCATCCAACCCATTCCCACCCTGGGAACCCATGCCTTGGCTGTGTGAACTCACCTTGGTTTGCTCGGTATGCTAGGTTATGCACTCACAAGTAATTAATCACGTCCTATTGTATGCACGTATAACAAATCAGTTCATGTTCGCAATGATACGCGTGCAATTTAATGTTCACATAACAGTCAGTTTGCATATCGGCACAACACGTATTGTTTCACATCAAACCATCAGCTAGTGTACACGAATACCAATGTTAACATTCATCACTAATCATGGCATGCCAAATAAATCAAACATACATTCCAACATTAAAATATGTTCATAATTATATATCTTTCGATCCACCCTTATCTTTCGGTACATTAGTGATCTTTCGATACACAGTTATCACAGTTATCCTTCGGACCGAAAGTTATGTTTCGAACCAATGCCATCTTTCGACCAACTGTCATCTTTCGGTCAACTTAATTATGTTTCGGTCAATGCTATCCTTCGGTCAATGCTCCTATGGTTCGGTCAAAGCTATCCTTCGGTCAACACTACTATGGTTCGACTAACAAGCATCTTTCGACCACAACTATGTTTCGAGTAGCAATATCTTTCGACAATTAACAGTTACGTTTGATCACAATCAGTTACGGATATCATGCAGTCAATTACAGAAACAGAAACCCTAATCATCTACAGCCGTCATCATCATTAACAAGCACATTTCATATATTCAATCTCAAGAACCCTAACCGAAATCATGAACAATAACCATATTCATTCGGATTACTATCAAGACATAACAACCTCATGTAAACTGATTTCATAATAACCCGATTTCACTAATATATCAACAAGTTATCAATCCGGAGCATACATCGTCACAGTAACATAACAAGCACCATTGAATCGATTTAAACTTATTATCATGCCATACAACTACAAGATCATCTTTATACGATTCCTATCATTCAACATACAATCAATTCGAGTCGTTCTTAATCAAAGCATGTAATAATAATAACATCATGTCATCAACGATGATAGTGAAACACTAACCGGATTAGGGGATTGAAACTAGTGGGGTTTCGGGTGCACAAGAACTTTCAGCCGACTCCAAGACTTCGAGAGAGAGGGAAAGGTATTAGGGTTTTTAGAAACTAACTGCCGGTTACATGCATCACGTATTTAAACGTATTACAGAAATGGGCCAAGCCCATTAGAAAGGCTGGGCCGAAAGATGTCGAAGGATGGAGTCTTTGGTCGAAGGATATGTTTCGAGATCCTTCGAACCGGAAGCTGATCCTTCGAGTCGAAGGATATGTTTCGAGATCCTTCGAACTGTGTGCCATGCTTCGTGATCTAGACTAAGTGTTTTTAATAATAAATCTAATATTATATTCTACCACAGCAAGTAATCACATATGACAAAACGACAATACGTTTCATTAAAATACATCGCGTACAATTTCAAGTCCACAATCCAAACAACTAAACAGTCAAAGTCAACGCGCATTTAATGCGAAAGTGAAAGTCAGAAACTCGAGTTGTCACATTATCCCCAACTTAAAAGAAATTTCGTCCCGAAATTTGGTACGCACTCACTGAGGAAGCTAGGCAAGTTACATCGTTCACTGGTTTTTCCTGGGGTGTCACATCATCCCCCCGTTGATTTGGAATTTCGTCCCGAAATTCAGTAGTAGTAGCTTCAGCCTCAGAAGTGGATGCATTGGTTTCGAATAGCTGGGGGTACTTTTCTTTCATCTGATCTTCGCGTTCCCAGGTATACTCTGGACCACGCTGGGAGTTCCAACGAACTCGAACAAGAGGGATTCTCTTGTGTTTGAGGACCTTAACATCCCGGTCCGTGATTTCAACTGGTTCCTCGACGAACTGCAACCGCTCGTCGATAGTGAGTTCCTTAAAAGGAATGATGAGGTTTTCATCTGATAGGCATTTCTTCAGATTCGACACGTGGAATACATTGTGAACTGCACCGAGTTCAGCTGGTAGGTTCAACTTGTAGGCTACCTTGCCAATCTTTTCTGTAATTTCGAATGGTCCGACGTACCGCGGATTTAGTTTGCCCCGTTTGCCAAAACGTACCACACCCTTCCAGGGTGAAACTTTCAATAAAACCCGGTCCCCGACCTCAAATTCCAATGGTTTTCTACGCTTGTCCGCGTAGGCTTTCTGACGGTCGCGTGCTGCCGCCATGCGTTGTCGTATCTGTGCTATCTTTTCTGTGGCGTCCACTACAATCTCTGGACCCGTAATTTGACTATCCCCCACCTCTGCCCAACAGAGAGGTGACCGGCATTTACGTCCGTACAATGCCTCAAATGGAGCGGCTTGAATGCTGGTATGGTAACTGTTATTGTATGAAAACTCCACTAAAGGGAGGTGCTTTTCCCAGCCGTTGCCGAAATCGATAACACACGCTCGAAGCATGTCTTCTAAAGTTTGGATAGTTCGCTCAGACTGCCCATCCGTCTGAGGATGGTATGCTGTGCTCATGTCTAATCGTGAGCCGAAAGATTGGTGCATCGCTTGCCAAAGCTCTGACGTGAATCGTGCATCGCGATCCGAAATAATAGAAGTGGGCACTCCGTGCCTCGAAACAACTTCTTTCATGTAGATGTCTGCTAGGGTAGAAAACTTATCCGTTTCTTTGATAGCCAAGAAGTGAGCAGACTTTGTGAGCCGATCAACGATCACCCAAATAGTGTCATTCCCACGCTGGGATCTAGGTAAGCCCGTAACAAAATCCATGGAGATTTCTTCCCATTTCCATTGCGGTATCTTAGGCTGCTGAAGCAGGCCTGATGGTTTCTGGTACTCGATTTTAACCCTTGCACAAGTTAAACACTTGCCGACGTAGGTTGCGATAAGAGCTTTCATGTTTGGCCACCAATAAGTTGTTCTGATATCGTGGTACATCTTATCCGATCCTGGATGTACCGAGTAGCGAGACTTGTGCGCTTCATCCATCACAAGTTCGCGTAAGCCGCCATAAAGTGGGACCCAAATACGCCCCGTTACATAGTAGGCGCCGTCTTCCTTTTGTTCCATTTGTTGCCTCGAACCGCGCAAGGCTTCAGCCTTGACGTTTTCGGGTTTCAGTGCTTCTAACTGAGCAGCTCGTATCTGTGCAGGAAGACTGGACTGAATGGTAAGCTGTAGCGCTCGCACGCGCTTAGGTAGAGTGTCTTTCCGGCTGAGGGCATCAGCCACAACATTGGCCTTGCCTGGATGATACTTGATGGCGCATTCGTAGTCGTTCAGAAGTTCAACCCATCTTCGTTGACGCATATTCAAATCCTTTTGCTTAAGGATATGCTCGAGACTCCTGTGATCGGTGTAAATCGTGCACCTGGTACCGTACAGGTAGTGTCGCCATATCTTAAGCGCGAAAACAACAGCTCCCAGCTCTAAATCGTGCGTCGTGTAGTTCCGTTCATGAACCTTGAGTTGCCGAGAAGCGTAGGCTATCACTTTATCACGTTGCATCAATACACAACCAAGCCCCTGTATCGATGCGTCACAATAAACCACGAAGTCATCCGTGCCCTCTGGCAATGAGAGAATAGGTGCGCTGCAAAGCCTATCCTTTAGATACTGAAAAGCGGTCTCTTGCGTATTACCCCATCTGTAAACGACACCTTTCTGTGTTAACATAGTAAGTGGTTGCGCGATCTTGGAGAAGTCTTTAATAAATCGCCTGTAGTAACCCGCCAAACCCAAGAATTGGCGTATTTCAGTCGGTGTACGCGGTGCTGGCCAGTTTCTGATCGAATCAACCTTGGATGGATCGACATGAATCCCATCCTTGTTCACCACATGGCCTAAGAAGTGGACTTCACGAAGCCAGAAGTCGCATTTTGAAAACTTTGCATACAGTTGCTCCTTTCGAAGAAGTTCCAAGATAAGGCGTAAGTGCTGCTCGTGCTCCTCCTGACTCTTGGAGTAAATCAAAATGTCGTCGATGAAAACGATAACAAACTTGTCGAGATAGGGTTTGCACACCCTGTTCATAAGATCCATGAAGACTGCAGGTGCGTTTGTAAGCCCGAATGGCATGACAAGAAACTCGTAATGACCGTAGCGAGTTCTGAAAGCGGTTTTGGAGACGTCCTCATCCCGGACTCTCAGCTGATGATACCCTGACCTTAAATCAATCTTGGAATAGTAACACGACCCTTGCAACTGGTCGAATAAGTCGTCGATGCGCGGAAGAGGATAACGGTTCTTCACTGTCACCTTGTTGAGTTCACGGTAGTCGATGCACATCCTGAACGTACCGTCTTTCTTCTTCACAAATAACACTGGAGCTCCCCAAGGCGAAGAGCTTGGACGAATAAAGCCCTTTTCCAAGAGCTCTTGCAGCTGCTTCGACAGTTCTTCCAGTTCGGTTGGAGCTAAACGATACGGTGCGCGGGCTATTGGTGCTGCTCCAGGAGCTAACTCAATCTGAAACTCGACTTGACGATGAGGAGGTAAACCAGGTAAATCTTCAGGAAACACTTGAGGAAAATCACGCACAACTGGTATATCCTCCAGCTTCTTTTCCTTTGCTGATGCGTCAGTGACAAGTGCCAGAATGGCAGTATGTCCCTTTCGTAAACATTTCTGCGCCTTTAAGAATGAAATGATGCCAACCACAGCACCACTCTTGTCACCTTGTACTTCGAGAGGTTCCTGACTGGAGCGAGGAATACGAATAACTTTTTCTTTGCATAAGATCTCCGCATGATGTTGGGATAACCAATCCATACCGATGACGACGTCGAAACTACCCAAAACTATGGGTATGAGATCAATCGAGAAAGTCTGACCCGCTAAAACAATGCTACAACCCTTGACTACATGAGCGGCTTCTACACTTTTACCATTTGCTAGTTCTACGACGTGTTTAGTGTCTAGGGGTGTTGGTGTACGTTTTAATAATTTACCCATTTTCAGTGACATATAACTTGTATCAGCACCCGAATCAAATAAAACAGTAACATAAATATCGTCGAGAAGAAACTTACCCATAACCACATTGGGATCATTCACTGCATCTCCTCGACCCAACACAAAAGCACGACCTCGAGCTTCATTGCCGTTGTTGTTGTTACCATTACCCTGATTGTTGTTATTCCCGTTGCCCTGGTTGTTGTTGTTATTGCGATTCTGGTTCAACTGAGGGCAATCGCGTTTGTAGTGACCTTCAGCCCCACACTGGAAACACCCCCGGTTTCCACGCTGTGGCTGCTGCTGCTGATTCTGTGGAGCTGGCGGTGGAAGTTGCTGGTTCTGATTCACTGGTCGCGCGCTTCTACAATCTTTGGCCTCATGGCCCATCTTGTGGCATCTTTGACATTGACTCCTGCGACATCTTCCACTGTGGTGTTTGTTGCACCTGTTACACCACGGGTGATTTCCCTTATAACCACTATGTCCCTGACTGCCCGATGACTGCTGACTCGGACTCTGGTAATCGTTGGTGCGACGTTGCTGAGTTTGGGACTGAACAGACGCTGATCCCCTGCTGGAATCCCCGTCCCACTTTCTTTTATTCTCGCTGGGTGTGGCAGAAGTAGCAGCAGTGGGAGTGACTGTAGTAACAGCTGTAGCAGTAGCGCCGACACGCTTCGGCAGTTTATTCTGATCCACTGCCTGATCGGTGATGCGGTGAGCGAGACGCTGTATTTCCTGGATATTGTTGAGGTTAGCCGAGGTAACGTGGCTCTGTATTTCTGGCACCAAACCTTTGAGATACAACTCGATACGCTTGTAAGGAGGGTCCACCATAGTTGGACATAACACAGCCAACTCATTCGATCTCTTGGTGTAAGCTTCGATCTCCGAACCAACCATTTTCAAATTATACAACTCATCCTCCAACTTGTGAATGTCTTCTCTAGTGCAGTATTCCCGCTTGATCAGTTCTTTGAATTCATTCCAGGGTGTGGCGTTAGCAGCTGCCAACCCTAAGATCTGCACTTGTGCGTTCCACCAAGTGAGCGCAATCCCTTCAAGTGTGCCAGTGGCGAACTTCACCCTGCGAGCCTCAGGGCATTCACACATTTCAAAAACCGACTCGAGCTTTTCAAACCAGTGGAGGAGTCCAACTGCCCCCTCCGTGCCACTGAACGAGCTAGGGCGACAGTCCATGAAATTCTTGAAGGTGCACCCAGGCTGTTGCTGAGCGGGTTGACCTATTGTGTACGAATAGGGCAAAGTTAAGTACGAGAATTAATGTAGGATCTAAAGATCCTAGTGTCTATACTGCAGGGTATACTACCTGCTTGGGCGGCTGCAACTGCCGCAGCAACGAGAGCCTCTAGCTGGGCTTGAGTCATGGTAATTCGTGCGGCCATTGATCTTCACATCAAAGGCAACATAAGTGGGAAAGGTTCGCGAATAGTGCGATGACAGAAGAGTGTAAGCACATAAATATTCTCATGCAATGACATGTTGTGAGCAAGGTAATGTAAGCATACTACGAGCAAAGTTCTAAGCAAATTCTAGCATGTAGGCAATAGACATAAACCTTATTACCTAGGAAGTTGAGTCTTGCACGTGGAGCGAAGCGTCGTTGTGGATCGTTGAGAGCACTGTTCTGGTTATAGTCTGGTTTTAATAAAAACGTTTTTCACATATTAAAACCAAGTTCTCTATAACCAATGGCTCTGATACCAATCTGTCACACCCCCAAAATCCACCTGCGGAGTATCACCGCTTGGGAGCGTGACTGACCAGGATCAAGCCACCAATCATACAGAACATTGTATAAAATAAAAGTAAATGCAATATAATCCAAACCATTTCCATATGAAAGGTGTTTCCAAAACATAAGTAAGTTGTCATTGTTTAGCGGAAGCGTATTATTGTAAAACCCATAGCAATTAAGTATCAAATATCAAAAGTGTTCAATAAAATAATCAAGATCCAAGCCCCACAACGACCAGCTCCTCCGTGTGCAAGCTCCATTATGTACCTAAGGTCCTGCAAGGCATGCAGCAGATAATCAACAAACTAGTTGAGCGAGTTCACAGTTTATAGTTTAGTTTGGGTAATAGTGCGTTTGTTCAATTAAGTTTCGTATCGTATCAGTTCCATCGCGGCCTCACAGGCATGTGTGCGAAAATTATGTTCGTTAGTTCGCGACCATAGTCTTTACCGACCAGGGTGTGTGCGAAGGCAGTTCATCAATTCGTTCGCGACCATAGTCTTTACCGACCAGGGTGGGTGCGAAGGCAGTTGAGTAGTTCGTAAGCATCAACAGTTTAATCGTTCGTTACAGTATCAAAGTATGCACAAGTAATCATCCAACCCATTCCCACCCTGGGAACCCATGCCTTGGCTGTGTGAACTCACCTTGGTTTGCTCGGTATGCTAGGTTATGCACTCACAAGTAATTAATCACGTCCTATTGTATGCACGTATAACAAATCAGTTCATGTTCGCAATGATACGCGTGCAATTTAATGTTCACATAACAGTCAGTTTGCATATCGGCACAACACGTATTGTTTCACATCAAACCATCAGCTAGTGTACACGAATACCAATGTTAACATTCATCACTAATCATGGCATGCCAAATAAATCAAACATACATTCCAACATTAAAATATGTTCATAATTATATATCTTTCGATCCACCCTTATCTTTCGGTACATTAGTGATCTTTCGATACACAGTTATCACAGTTATCCTTCGGACCGAAAGTTATGTTTCGAACCAATGCCATCTTTCGACCAACTGTCATCTTTCGGTCAACTTAATTATGTTTCGGTCAATGCTATCCTTCGGTCAATGCTCCTATGGTTCGGTCAAAGCTATCCTTCGGTCAACACTACTATGGTTCGACTAACAAGCATCTTTCGACCACAACTATGTTTCGAGTAGCAATATCTTTCGACAATTAACAGTTACGTTTGATCACAATCAGTTACGGATATCATGCAGTCAATTACAGAAACAGAAACCCTAATCATCTACAGCCGTCATCATCATTAACAAGCACATTTCATATATTCAATCTCAAGAACCCTAACCGAAATCATGAACAATAACCATATTCATTCGGATTACTATCAAGACATAACAACCTCATGTAAACTGATTTCATAATAACCCGATTTCACTAATATATCAACAAGTTATCAATCCGGAGCATACATCGTCACAGTAACATAACAAGCACCATTGAATCGATTTAAACTTATTATCATGCCATACAACTACAAGATCATCTTTATACGATTCCTATCATTCAACATACAATCAATTCGAGTCGTTCTTAATCAAAGCATGTAATAATAATAACATCATGTCATCAACGATGATAGTGAAACACTAACCGGATTAGGGGATTGAAACTAGTGGGGTTTCGGGTGCACAAGAACTTTCAGCCGACTCCAAGACTTCGAGAGAGAGGGAAAGGTATTAGGGTTTTTAGAAACTAACTGCCGGTTACATGCATCACGTATTTAAACGTATTACAGAAATGGGCCAAGCCCATTAGAAAGGCTGGGCCGAAAGATGTCGAAGGATGGAGTCTTTGGTCGAAGGATATGTTTCGAGATCCTTCGAACCGGAAGCTGATCCTTCGAGTCGAAGGATATGTTTCGAGATCCTTCGAACTGTGTGCCATGCTTCGTGATCTAGACTAAGTGTTTTTAATAATAAATCTAATATTATATTCTACCACAGCAAGTAATCACATATGACAAAACGACAATACGTTTCATTAAAATACATCGCGTACAATTTCAAGTCCACAATCCAAACAACTAAACAGTCAAAGTCAACGCGCATTTAATGCGAAAGTGAAAGTCAGAAACTCGAGTTGTCACAGTGCACGCGTGGTCTTCTCTGGGGAGGAGGTCTGTTGATTCTTCCTTGAATGTTTTGCTGTGGGGGTGTCTGGTGCGCCTCCTGAATTGGACCCGGAGGAGTAACCAAGGATGGTTCTGCTTGTAGAATTGCTTGTTGTGCGCTCAAAGACTGATACGCAACATTTATAGTAGCAATCTGCTTGGCGTACCAGGAAGCTAAAGTTTCACCCTCTGGTAGCCCTAGTAGCGCTGAAATGCTTGGATTTGGAGCTCGGTTTGATGGACCAGCGCCATTGCTTGTTGGGGTTCCCGCTTGAGTGATGCGAGTGATGCTCGCGCGGGGTCCCCTAGTGTTCGTTGCTTCGAGTTTGACTACCTCGTCGGCAGGCTGGAGTTGGACATGTGGATTGTCCTACCCCATTCCTACGTTAGAGTTTGTTCCGAAACCGAAATCGGGTACTCCCTGACCAGCCATGATCGAGAGAGTAGAAAAAAACTCAGAAAAAAGAAGATGAAGTGATTGAAAAAATCGGTGGGCACCAATGAATAACACATAACTAATTTTAGGGTTAATTAGTTTGGTTTATGTTTCAAACATGAGGGTTAATCTTCTTAATCTTTCCTGAGCTCCGATATGATCCGTTCTTCCTGCAAAACAGCAACATCATTAGCTCGTTAAGAGGGGAATATGGGGGTTTCCCTCTTAACCAGACTCCAGCGTGACAATAATGTCACACCCCGACCACGTAGAACATACAAAACGTGGCGGAAACGTCGGGGAGTGTTGTAACAGAATCAATTGTTTCAAATCCATGGCAATTGAAGTTTCGTTTTATTAATCAAACATGAAAGTATACATCGTTTAAACAAGAACCAAAGAGTACATAACATGAATTAACTAGTTCTTGTCTCGTTTTAAGTCACTAAGGCACAGGTCCGCCTAAGTATGTCTTGATAAGTCCTATGCATCATCTCCTGAAAACACATGTGAAAATAGGTACGTCAGCATAAAAATGCCTGTGAGATACATTGGTTTTGTGAAAACGGAATTCATGACTTATGTTTGAGAAAATGTTTAGTCATGAACCTTGTAATTTGCTTTGTCTTGTAAATCATTTGAAAAACGATAAGATCAGATGATATGTATAAATAAGAGAACACTGTATGGTTAAACGGATAACCATGTAAAATGAGTTTGTATAAGATAAGTCGTTTGTAAAACAACGTCTCGTGAAAAGTGTGTTATTTGTATAAAATGTCATATGTCTCAAATTGAAATGATTCAAATAACGCTACGATATGTAATACCATACAAACACTTATATATAGGAAGTACCAGCGGCGTATCCACCATGCTTGTATCATATTACACACGCCTCGTTACTTAATCACTTACTCAAACCAAACCATCAAGATGAAATGTTTAACAATTGTGGAAGTGTTTATGTATAGTCAAATGTCTATTGTCAAATGTAAATCATGTCAACGGATACAACTGGTTTACACGGTTCAATGGTTACAAACGGTTCATACAATCGAAGGGTTAAGACGGTTCACATAGTCAAATGGTTACAACGGTTCAAAATGTAGCATAATGTGTTCATATGCTGGATGAGCATATGCAACAGAAATGCAATGTAAAACCATGTACTAAGTACGCACACAATGGGCATACATAGCATGAACACAATGAAATCATGTACTATATATGTACTATCGAACATAGCAAGTATATGATGTGAAAACCGGAAAGCATGAAAGTAACAAGTAGGCACATGCGTTTCACCCCAAAACAGTTTGGAAAACAGTAAAAGAGGGGTTCAGTGTACTCACCTGAGATTGCTTTGAAGTTCTTGTATAATAACCAAACAATGCTAGAGATCACGGAATATCAAACGGCACCTCATAGGTAGCTATGTTAATATACCGGACCTAAATCGGAAGGATCGGATAGTATGCGGGTTCGTAAACCAAACGAGTATGGAGACTCGTGTAATATGGTTTAACAAAGCCTACATACTAAAATGAAACCTAACCTAAGTGCTTGCGACCCATTACGACCCGTTTAGGTAGCTCATGCTACCCTAACGCGTCGTTCGCGTAGAACGCGTTCGGAACGCCTAACATCGCGACCACAAGGTATAACCTCGGAAGGTTATAGCTATGGTCACCTAATGTGTTTGGTCGGATCCTAATGATCGACCAAATGGGTCGGGTTCGAAAGTATAAGCGATGGTTTAGATCGCTTACCTTACGACCCTATATAAGCACTAAACTAAAAGTGACGAGCTAAGCATGTTAGAACATGCTTAACTAAGTTTAGAAAACAGGTTTGGCATCAAAACAAACGGCTTTGATGCTCACGAGTAGTTTGGTTACAAAATACGCAAGAATGCGCATTTTGGCCGAAACTACGACTCGTCACTGAGCCTAGATAACGTGGAAATCAGTAGGTATAGTCACTACGGACTATAACCATCGTGACCACGCTCACGTTATGAAGTTCCACGAACTTCTTGTTGACCATAGGCGTTTCGGACTCGAAAAGCGAATAAAAGAACGAAAGAATACTTACGGAGGGTCCCCGAATGCTAATCTAGATCAAAGAGCTCAGGTATGAAGCAATGGCATCAACTTAGAGCATTTTGATCAGATTTGTGTGGGTTTTACACCAGGGGGGGGTATTTATAGGAAAAGTAGAACCGTTAGGATCGTTTCTTGAATATCGTGCCATGATCTTAAGCGTCCACTTGTCAAAATGTTGTGGTTACTGAATAATGGCCCTTGGCTCTTGATTGGGTGAAAGGGCATTGCCCCTTGAACGAACGAAAGGCCAACTGCAAGTGGATTCAACATTGAATCTGGTCTGATAGTCCCACGCGCCCCGCGTAAGGATTTGGGCAATCCTTACGCGCCCCGCCTGAGGGTCACAGTTCAGAATTTTCAGTTTTAGTCCCTGCATTTCAGAAACATGCAATTTGGCCCATTTTTGGCACGTTTAAGCCCCGTTAACCTCATTTCAAGGCTCTAAGATGAAGTTAAAGTGTAGGGGACTTGAAATATGCTCAAAAATATCCCGGATGACGGTTCGTTTGGCCGTACGAATGCGATGTTCGGTTAATTACGACGGAATGCGCATAAGTGCGGAAAACGATCCAAAATGCGTGACGAATGGATTTTTCTCATGCCAAACACTAAGGCATAATATAAGTATGCTTTCATAAATTTTTGGATGTCCGGATGTATTCAGAACGTAAGTTATGCGCGAAAGTGCAAACTTGTGCACTTTTTAACACTTTTAGTCCCTGAATGATCCAAAAGTTTGTTTTAGCATACCAAACCCCTCAAAGCCTATTTCTAAGCTATGTAAAGGATATTTATGGTATGTTTAACTTATGGACATGTTCCGGAATGTTCGTTACAGTTCAAATTGGCATACTTTCCCAGTTTGTCAAGTTTAGTCCCTGTAAGCGAATTAACTTGTTTTTGCCATACCAAAGCCTTCAAAACTTATTTCTAAGTCATGTAAAGGTTATTTAAGGTATGTTGAGTATATGTTGATGTTCCGTAGTATTTGTCGCATTAAACTGAGTACGTTTACGCACTAGGTTGCGTATAATTCTCCAGAAAGCGTTGTAGAGTTTGAAATTGAACAAGAATTGATATGTGCGAAAGATACACATATTTATACAATATCCCAAGTATGAAATATAATATTTCATCGGCTTGGTATTTGTTTGATGGTCGCGGTGACACAGGTGTCACAGTCTCCCCTACTTTAGGAAATTTCGTCCCGAAATTTATTTGTAGGAGTCTATTTGTGACTCTGCCAAATAACCATCAGCGATATGCAAGGCAGTATCCTGTCATTTCCTTGACGGTCATTCCTCAGAAACTAAAGTGAACAGACGGAGTCATTTTCCTCAACGAGTATTCTTCAGAAATGGAAATGACGGAATAAGCAAATGGATGTTCATTTCCTCAATGGACAAATCTTCAGAAACGAAAAATGAACAGACGAAGTCATTTTCAACGGTTGCTTCATCAGAGTTGGAAATGATGGATTACACAACGGGTATTCATTTCCCCAATGGATAAATCGTCAGAAACGAAAATGAACTAACGGAGTCATTTTCAATGGTTGCTTCATCAGAGTTGGAAATGAAGGATTACACAACGGATATTCATTTCCCCAACGGATAAATCGTCAGAAACGAAAATGAACTAACGGAGTCATTTTCAACGGTTGCTTCATCAGAGTTGGAAATGAAGGATTACAAAACGGATATTCATTTCCCCAACGGATAAATCGTCAGAAACGAAAATGAACTAACGGAGTCATTTTCAACGGTTGCTTCATCAGAGTTGGAAATGAAGGATTACACAACGGATATTCATTTCCCCAACGGATAAATCGTCAGAAACGAAAATGAACTAACGGAGTCATTTTCAACGGTTGCTTCATCAGAGTTGGAAATGAAGGATTACACAACGGATATTCATTTCCCCAACGGATAAATCTTCAGAAACGAAAATGAACTAACGGAGTCATTTTCAACGGTTGGTTCATCAGAGTTGGAAATGAAGGATTTCACAACGGATATTCATTTCCCCAACGGATAAATCTTCAGAAACGAAAATGAATTAACAGAGTCATTTTCAACGGTTGCTTCATCAGAGTTGGAAATGAAGGATTTCACAACGGATATTCATTTCCCCAACGGATAAATCTTCAGAAATGAAAATGAATTAACGGAGTCATTTTCAACGGTTGCTTCATCAGAGTTGGAAATGAAGGGTTACACAACGGATATTCATTTCCCCAACGGATAAATCTTCAGAAACGAAAATGAATTAACGGAGTCATTTTCAACGGTTGCTTCATCAGAGTTGGAAATGAAGGATTTCACAACGGATATTCATTTCCCCAACGGATAAATCTTCAGAAACGAAAATGAATTAACGGAGTCATTTTCAACCGTTGCTTCATCAGAGTTGGAAATGAAGAGTTACAACGGATATTCATTTCCTCAACGGATAAACGTCAGAAACGAAAATGAACTAACGGAGTCATTTTCAACGGTTGCTTCCTCAGAGTTGGAAATGAATAGGGTTAACTCTAGACACATGACAGAACTTGCTGTGATTTCTGTGCACTAAATTCCATAATTATGTATGCATCCATAATTACGTAATCCCATGCACAGTCCGCACAGTTTGTTTTGTAATGTTTTAGGGAAGGATATCAAACTTGTGATGAGGGTGACTAGACTTCCATCTGGTCCTTTTTAATTAGATCGACAGGGGATCTTCTTAGTTAGGCCACCAAGGAGTCCTTCCAGCTTTATCATCACATGATATCCCTAACCAGATTTTTGGATAAATCTGTTTAACTAGACCACTCAAGGGGTCTAATTATGAAGTAGTACTTTATAATCCGAGGGACTTAACTATAACATCGAAGTCCATTGAGGATTTTAAGTAATACCTTTGGGTATCCTACTATGAATCTCTTGTACAAGGATATGTAAGATTCTACGAGGATTTGGATAGCATAATTTGGATCACACAACAACACATAAGGGAACACATAAACACAAAGTCACATAATTGTTTAACTTGATTATAATTTGTTATTAACTTGTTATTGATTGAATACGGATATGGAAACCAATCGACGGGTCTCAATGTTCACTGGAATCTATCTGAGAAGATAGAAAGATCTCCCAAAATTTGATTTTTGATTTCAAGGAATCACCACATTCGAATTAAGGCATACACAATTAAGGACTCTACGGGAAATCCTTAGGTACCCTATTAAGAATTTATAGTGGTACCTTGGGTATTCGTCTTATGTTGTAACTTGCGCTTTGTACTTCGTTTCCTTAGAATAAACGGGTACTTAGGAATTTTGTGGAAGACGCAAGAGGTCATAGAATGGGAGAATTTTGGGGGTAGTTTGTTCTTCAAGGAATACGGTTTCTTGATTGTCGGTATTGTAAGGGATATGTCGTTTATACATGCAACCACAGAAATATATTGCAATGTAAATAAAAGATTTATTTATAAACAATGATAACAACTGTTTCTTGGACCTTGACAACAAAAAAAATAATACATCAGACGTGATTATTTCTAAACGATGTTGTCTTCTAGTCAGTCAGACGCTCATCCCTGTGCTGGATTTGCATTAGCAAGCCTTGGGCAATTTCTTCGGAAATGACCCATCTCGCCACAGTTGAAACAAGAGCCTGGTAGAAAACGACCTTGAGCAGGATTGTTGCCAGCTTGGTTTGGCGCAGCTGCAGTTGGGCAGACTCTTGCTGTGTGGCCTATAAGTCCACAAGTTTGGCATTTGCGGCACTGCACATTGGCGTTATGATGGAGGCCACATTGGTTGCACAAAGGTGCAGTTCCATTGTATGGTTTTCTAGCAGGGGGTTGAGCTGGTTGGTTGGGGACGGCTTGACCATTGTGAGCGACCACGGCGAAGTTCTGAGAAGCCTTTCGCTTCTTTGACTTCTTAGGAGATTCAGTCTGTTCATCCATGGTCTTTGATTCCTCGATTGGCTTCTTGTCACCCTTTCGAAAAAGTTTATGCTTTCTGATCTGCGATTCAGTCAAGGTTGCAGATAGCTCAATGGCCTGACGGAGTGTGGTAGGGTTGCTACCAGTGACAATGTCTTGTACCGAGTCAGGCAGGCCGTCGATGTACCTTTCGATAGCCTTGTCGAGTGGGGCGACCATAGTCGGGCAAAGTAGACTCAACTCCTCAAACCTATCAGTATATGCCCTGTGTTCGCCACTATCTTGTTTCAAATCATCAAACTCCTTCTCCAACGCTCGTTGTTCATGACGAGGACAAAACTCTCTCATCATAAGAGCTCTCAGTTCAGCCCATGTTTGTGCTAGAGCAACATCTGCACCACGGTCTCTCATTAACCCGTTCCACCATGTAAGAGCCCTCTTCTGAAACACACTCGAAGAAAACTCGACCTTGCGATTTTCCGGACACTGCACGTGGCGAAAGGTATTCTCGATGCTCTCGAACCATTGGAGAAGCCCAGTTGCTCCCTCTGAACCACTAAACTTGAGTGGTTTAGCCGAGTTAAAGTTCTTGAAATTGCATGTACCATTGTTGTTGTTGTTCGCTTGGTTCCATTGAGCGAAGAGATTTGGGAATTGGGCAGCCATTTGCTGCGCAATAATTTCTGCCAGCTCGGCAGTTGCTATCTGGTTTTCGCGTCGAGGAGGCATTCTAAAAGAGAAACAAGAAAGAAAGCAAATGAAATGGCATTGGGTAAGAATAGGATGTTAAAATTACCGGCCATAATCATGGTTGATGGTCATTTGTTTGAATCCACGAAGCAAACAAACAACACCAAGACTGAGTCAAAGCAAATAGATCCTCATAGTGTATCGCGAAGACATGCTCGCCTATAAGTGGACACTCACCCCAAGAGTTCCCAGGTAAGAGTGACTGGTCCGATTATGTGGATTTGTACGAACACTCTAACCTTAGACAGAAATCCCAGGGTACAGGCATTCACTCTTCCAGTTCGCACGTGTTCACACTATTTAGGACCCAAAACCTTGACGAGATTTTGAAAACCCAAAGGGGTTCAAAACCTTATAACAGAGGGTTCAAAACCTAGTAATCAATCATCCTAGAATAGATGATTAGTTTTCAAAGCGGTTTTGAAATTTATGTTCTTGTTGTGGTCGTCGCCTAAGGATAGGTGACGGTATTGTTTTATGACTAAACGCACGTAAACTCGCGTTAGGGTCCTAGGAAGGTTATAGACTAGGTCAAACATTACTAATAACCTAATTCCCTATAACCATTGGCTCTGATACCATCTTTTCTGTCACACCCCGACCACGTAGAACATACAAAACGTGGCGGAAATGTCGGGGAGTGTTGTAACAGAATCAATTGTTTCAAATCCATGGCAATTGAAGTTTCGTTTTATTAATCAAACATGAAAGTATACATCGTTTAAACAAGAACCAAAGAGTACATAACATGAATTAACTAGTTCTTGTCTCGTTTTAAGTCACTAAGGCACAGGTCCGCCTAAGTATGTCTTGATAAGTCCTATGCATCATCTCCTGAAAACACATGTGAAAATAGGTACGTCAGCATAAAAATGTGTAACGCCCTGCACTTTGGTACTTTCCATTTATAGAAAGTTTTGTTCGTATTTCTATTTTTGGAAACTTCGTGTTCTTGTAATCGTTCCTTTCTTTGTAATCATTGTCAAACCGAGACTTGGATCATTAATGAAGCTTGTATTTTGTTACGTTCATGTTATACGCATTCTATGTATGCTCGTATGTTCGATTTGGTGAATCAATCGATGTTTAATCATTATTCTTGGAAACTATGTGCGAAACTTGTAATTAATCTAAACTTATGCATTGAACGTGTTTTGAACGAGAACGATACTTGGTTATGACATTTATATGCTTAAACATACTTTGGTTATGATCATCATGCTTAACTACACCTTATACTATGCTTTTATATCAAAACAAGTCCCTAAACTATCAAAAATGCACCTAAAAGAATCAAACATAAACTTCAGGGGCCAAAATGCAACAAAACCAAACTTGTTGGAACTAGGGCGCCGCGTGATGCCTAGCCCCCCTCGCGTCACGCTACGCCCCTGTTTCGGCAGAATGTGTGTTTCTTGAGCTGGTTGCACGAAATCCAATTCTCCAAACTCACCCAATCACCTTTAATCCACCTCTAATCACCTCCAATCACCTTCTAACTCTCCATTATAAATACCCACCTTCTCCAACCCATTTGACACTTTCACAACTCCTAAATCTTCACTAAACTACTCTCTAATCAGCTGAGAATCTGAGTTTTGGACAGATTCGTGAAGACTTACAAAAGTGAGTGTAACTTGCTCATTTCTCAACCAAATCACTTGGTTCTTCTTCCTATTGCTTTGTTATGTCCTTGGGTTTGAATCCTTGGTTTTTCCTTGGAAGAATCATGCTTGGATTTGCCCTAAAATGGACTAAAACTTTCTGTTTTGTTTATTATTATTCAACAACTTGTTATTTCTTATCCAACTTGTAACACCCCCAAAATTCCACCTGCGGAAACCTCGCGAGGCGTGTTACACATCAGAGTTCGAGCCACCAATCACATTGAACCAATGATAGATATTAAATAAGTCATGACTTTAACTACTATTATAAAATGTCAACATGTTATCAATTCTCAAAAGTTGTGTAGCGGAAGCATGTATTAATTCGTTTAGTAATAGTTTCATGATAACATTCAAAATCAATGTAACGTTTATAAATCACCCAAGAGTCTCGATCCATGACCACTCCAGCACTCCCAGATAGCAAGTCCATGTTCCAAACGATAATGACCTACAAGCATGCAAACAAGTGTGTCAGACTACGCTAGTGAGTTCAAAGTGTTGCTTACGTGTTGTGTTACCAGTTATATGTTAATGCGATTCAATGATGCGTTACGATGTTGCTCAAGTTAGTTACCCTAGGGACTACGCCCTTACGTAACCGAGGAGTGTGCCTCTTAGCAACCCACTATGTTGTCCAGTTAGTTACCCTAGGGGAACCGCCCTTACGTAACCGAGGAGTGTGCCTCTAAACAACCATAGTGAAACCCAGATAATTAGTACCTAATAGCGCTATCAACTAATCACCCCCATTGCCCTCCAGGCAATAACCAAAACCGATTAAGTTGTTTACCCAATGTTTTCCCTTCCAAATGTTTACCAGTTGTCCCAAACCACCGGGACGCATGCTTGAGAAAAGTGCAGTGAACTCACCTTAGGTTTGCTCGGTTAGACAAGTTACTCGTTAAATAAGTTCAATACTCACAACCTAGAAGAGTGTTTGGTAATGATCAGTTTTACATGCATATGTAACACACCTTTCACGTACAGCTAATTCACGTATTTGAGGTTCATATCAAGTATAAGCATTGCTCATGCAACACACATATGCACTACAACTCATGACAGCCTATCCGTCCATTTAAAGTATCGAACACTACTTAACATGTTATCACGCAAACACACCATTTACATTCCTACAAAGTCGACTAGCATGTGTATGACCCAAAGTTAAAACATATGACCCATTTACTACAGATTTTCGCATCTTCAGTGTTTGTTTGTAAATAATTCGTTAAACATATCAAGCGGTGTCGAAAAATTATGATTCCAGTGCCATATGATTCGTATTTCAAAATAGCACGTTATAGACTCAAGAAACTCCAATTTCTGTTATATTATGACCCAGTTCCCGAAGTTGGCTGTAAACGCTTGACAGCTTACCGTTTTCGTTTCCCGGAACCCGTAAACACACTATCAGCAAACCCGTTCAGTTACAACATTAATCACAGCAGGTTTTAGGCTATTTATGTCTAGTTTATAACTATAATTGCTAATATTATCAAGAATACCAACCTTAAACTATCATGCAGCAACCATAACCATAATCAAGTTACAACACATAACGTCTCTTGTTACCCTTGCCCCAATACCCAATCATAACACAGCCAATACTCATAATAAAACGTACACAATCATTAAACATATCATCATAAATCAGTAAGTTTCCATACGCAACAACCCTAGTTAATATTCACCAAACACATATGGTCTAAGTGCCATTAAAGCATAGTTTCTAGCACAACCCTAACTCTCATGCATTCATTTAAACATCAAAGATCATACTCAGGATAAAACGCAGCCATGGAATCAACGAAACTAACAGCCAAGACAATGAAAAAAAAAATACTAACCGTAAGAAGAGAGCGATTCGAGAGAGAGAGAGAGAGTCGCGAGAGAGGGAGTTGCGACCGGGTGGGGGTTTTTCCTTGTTGTCGTCGACATTCAAGTGAGGCAGTAGGGTTTGAGATTTTTTTTTTTTTTTTGAAAGCGATAAACATGTTTCATACGTAATATGAACACAAGATGGACTTGGGCGGTCATGAGGTTGGGTCACATGGGCCGATAGTTCAAAGAATGTGGGCTGCCTATAATTCTATAGCATGCAATTAGTGAATACAAAATTAAATAGGGGTGTTGGGCGGTTGTATAGTGGCTGAACAAGATTACATAAAATGATTTGAAATCATGCAATTCATATTCATAATAATATGAATAACAAAACTAAATGTCAAACTAATTGGAATTGAGTGTATGGCCAAAAGGAGGTAGCAGACCTCGAAAAGGTTGTTTTGTTATTAATATGTTTTGTTTTTTTTTTTTTTTTTACATAACCAACTAAAATAAATTATATATTACTTATTTGTTCGAACACGATACGATGTAATAACTAGAACGTTCAAGAAGCGTAAATAAAGTAACCGAAGAGAATGAATGGTTATTACCTTAAAGTTCGGGTTGTCACATCATCCCCAACTTGAAAGAAATTTCGTCCCGAAATTTAACAAGCGCCAAGTGTGAGAGAAACGAAGTGAGAAATCAGGATTGTTGCGGGTTCTGCTCAGTTGTGGCATCATCCCCAACTTGAAGAGGAATCTCGCCCCGAAATTTAGCAAACAGTCACTGAGGAAGCTAGTTTTGTTAAGCGTTTTCGCGGGGTGTCACATCATCCCCAACTTGAAAGAAATTTTCGTCCCGAAAATTGATCTAAAACAATGGTTTGAAGTGAGTTCCGACGAACTCGATCTATAGATACTTTACAACGCCTGGGGGGGCTAATCTTGTGATCAGTGGAAATCATGGTATGGTGGTTAGCGTGTTGTTATATCAGTTGCCGATCAAAGAAACAGGGGATTAATGAGGTTCGTACAAAGAATCGAGCGAAACAGGGGTCCATTAAACATCCGAAGGATTTGGCCAGTAAATTTGTTGTCTAGAAGTAATTTCCAGTAGTGGTGCATGGCGGCATGGCACAACAGGGAGGTTCGTCACATTGCGGTCGCGCGAGTGTATC
This sequence comes from Helianthus annuus, assembly GCF_002127325.2. Taxonomy (NCBI): domain Eukaryota; kingdom Viridiplantae; phylum Streptophyta; class Magnoliopsida; order Asterales; family Asteraceae; genus Helianthus; species Helianthus annuus. Next base: position 102,357,608 of record NC_035444.2, on the reverse strand, counting down.
ATTTGTCCAAAACAGAGTTTGGTGGGTAAAGGTTAGTGTTGCAAAACGACATATGCATGTAACTGTGACTGCTTCACTTTTAGCGGCGATGACAAGTGAAAGTGATAAGGTTCGTCTACAGGGATGCGTGGGTATAGTTCTCCTAATCCCGTGTTCGTTCGGAAGTTCCATTCTAGCGATGCCTTCACATGGTTAGCTCTATTGAAACAAGGGTGCACTGAAGGCCCTTGTGATCGGTCTAATTGGTGCCTTCGGTACCGTCCAAGTAATGCCTCCCACTTAAATCCAATGACCACGGTTTCCACCGGAGGTTGTAGGTTGTGCAGTTCCTCTCCGTAACACCATCACGGTATATCGCTGGATCATCGGTACCCTCGGATAGAAGCGATGCTCCGCGTATTGTAGGGTTGGGTTTCAAAAGCTGAAAAGACGTCTCCCTGATTTTATTTCTCAGGAATTCACAGCTCCCCGCTATGCTAAGGAGGTTGAAGTTGCGAAACCTTCGAAAATCCTATGATTAAGCTGTGATAGTATCCAGCGAACCTAAGGGATTTCTGTTTCCCATAAGGAAATCAGGATTTGCATAAGTTCAATCTGGAATTCCACCTAACGATGTGGAAGTAAACCAGGTAACTCTTCAGAAGTTATGTCAGAAAATTCACAAATAACTGGAAGATACTCGATCTTCCTTTCTTAAAGTGGCGAATCGGTGACAAGAGCTAGTATAACAGAGTAGCCCTTCCGTAGACACTTCTGGGCTTTCACGACTGAGACGATGCCAACAATGGCACCACAACGATGATCTTGAACTGATAAGGATTCCCCACTGGGGAGAGGGAACGCACGATTTTTCTTTACAGAGAATTTCCGCTTGATGCATAGATACCCAAATTCGTGTCAACGACCACGTCAAAACTTACAAGAGTATCGGGTGGTAGGTCATTGTCGAACACTTGACCCATGATATCAACTTTACAACCAAAAAGAACATGAGAAGCTTCTACCGATTTACTAGCAGCTAACTCTACTACATGCTTATTTTACAAGAGAGGTGGGAGTCAGTCCTAACTGACGACTGAACCCTAAGGCACATAACTCCAATCGAAACAAGAGTCAAATAAAACAGAAGCGGAAAAAGATCATTCAAAGAGGTGGAGCAGGTGGACTGTTTTGATTCGCGGGTTGACCTAAAACGTAAAAGCGTGCAACGCACAGGTAAGTTTCGAGTACACGACACAAGGATAGAAAGTAATTGGCACATATCGTACCAGCCTGGTAAGCCGCTAGGGCTTCAGCTACACGAGTGTTGATCAAGTCGGTTAATTCGGCCTGGGTCATAGCAATGTGACCACGTCCACCACCTCGGCCTCCTCCACGTCCACCCATGGTTCTAAATAAGAGAAGGGAACTATCTTAAGGGTCGAAACGAGGTAAAAGTCAAGTTTCACGTTGAAATCTACAAACTACCAAGTTTACACGCAATAGGGCAGAACCCTTCCCACGCTCGATAAGCCTCACTGGGACTTGCATGCACCCCGCGTTATTATTAAGTGTGCACCCATAATAATAAGGCAATTTGCATGCTTATCTCAGTGCCTCTTAGCTTGCGCTCGAAGTTTCCCCCGTTCAAACAACACAACAGATGATATCACAGTTCTATGGTTTACATGAGTCGAAGAGTAGTGTCACACTATCAAGTCACTTATGGTGTTAAACGTTTCAGTTCATGTATGCTGTGAGTGTGTGACTACTAAGCAAGCAATGCATAAAGTGAGAGAGAGACGAACCTTGCAATCTGGAGCTGAGTGTCATGATCGATTTTCGAAGTTGTTCGGTTATAGTCTGGTTTTACAAAACGTTTTAAAACCTAGTTCACTATAACCAGTGGCTCTGATACCAACTGTAACACCCCCAAAATTCCACCTGCGGAAACCTCGCGAGGCGTGTTACGCATCAGAGTTCGAGCCACCAATCACATTGAACCAATGATAGATATTAAATAAGTCATGACTTTAACTACTATTATAAAATGTCAACATGTTATCAATTCTCAAAAGTTGTGTAGCGGAAGCATGTATTAATTCGTTTAGTAATAGTTTCATGATAACATTCAAAATCAATGTAACGTTTATAAATCACCCAAGAGTCTCGATCCATGACCACTCCAGCACTCCCAGATAGCAAGTCCATGTTCCAAACGATAATGACCTACAAGCATGCAAACAAGTGTGTCAGACTACGCTGGTGAGTTCAAAGTGTTGCTTACGTGTTGTGTTACCAGTTATATGTTAATGCGATTCAATGATGCGTTACGATGTTGCTCAAGTTAGTTACCCTAGGGACTACGCCCTTACGTAACCGAGGAGTGTGCCTCTTAGCAACCCACTATGTTGTCCAGTTAGTTACCCTAGGGGAACCGCCCTTACGTAACCGAGGAGTGTGCCTCTAAACAACCATAGTGAAACCCAGATAATTAGTACCTAATAGCGCTATCAACTAATCACCCCCATTGCCCTCCAGGCAATAACCAAAACCGATTAAGTTGTTTACCCAATGTTTTCCCTTCCAAATGTTTACCAGTTGTCCCAAACCACCGGGACGCATGCTTGAGAAAAGTGCAGTGAACTCACCTTAGGTTTGCTCGGTTAGACAAGTTACTCGTTAAATAAGTTCAATACTCACAACCTAGAAGAGTGTTTGGTAATGATCAGTTTTACATGCATATGTAACACACCTTTCACGTACAGCTAATTCACGTATTTGAGGTTCATATCAAGTATAAGCATTGCTCATGCAACACACATATGCACTACAACTCATGACAGCCTATCCGTCCATTTAAAGTATCGAACACTGCTTAACATGTTATCACGCAAACACACCATTTACATTCCTACAAAGTCGACTAGCATGTGTATGACCCAAAGTTAAAACATATGACCCATTTACTACAGATTTTCGCATCTTCAGTGTTTGTTTGTAAATAATTCGTTAAACATATCAAGCGGTGTCGAAAAATTATGATTCCAGTGCCATATGATTCGTATTTCAAAATAGCACGTTATAGACTCAAGAAACTCCAATTTCTGTTATATTATGACCCAGTTCCCGAAGTTGGCTGTAAACGCTTGACAGCTTACCGTTTTCGTTTCCCGGAACCCGTAAACACACTATCAGCAAACCCGTTCAGTTACAACATTAATCACAGCAGGTTTTAGGCTATTTATGTCTAGTTTATAACTATAATTGCTAATATTATCAAGAATACCAACCTTAAACTATCATGCAGCAACCATAACCATAATCAAGTTACAACACATAACGTCTCTTGTTACCCTTGCCCCAATACCCAATCATAACACAGCCAATACTCATAATAAAACGTACACAATCATTAAACATATCATCATAAATCAGTAAGTTTCCATACGCAACAACCCTAGTTAATATTCACCAAACACATATGGTCTAAGTGCCATTAAAGCATAGTTTCTAGCACAACCCTAACTCTCATGCATTCATTTAAACATCAAAGATCATACTCAGGATAAAACGCAGCCATGGAATCAAAGAAACTAACAGCCAAGACAATGAAAAAAAAAATACTAACCGTAAGAAGAGAGCAATTCGAGAGAGAGAGAGAGAGTCGCGAGAGAGGGAGTTGCGACCGGGTGGGGGTTTTTCCTTGTTGTCGTCGACATTCAAGTGAGGCAGTAGGGTTTGAGATTTTTTTTTTTTTTTTGAAAGCGATAAACATGTTTCATACGTAATATGAACACAAGATGGACTTGGGCGGTCATGAGGTTGGGTCACATGGGCCGATAGTTCAAAGAATGTGGGCTGCCTATAATTCTATAGCATGCAATTAGTGAATACAAAATTAAATAGGGGTGTTGGGCGGTTGTATAGTGGCTGAACAAGATTACATAAAATGATTTGAAATCATGCAATTCATATTCATAATAATATGAATAACAAAACTAAATGTCAAACTAATTGGAATTGAGTGTATGGCCAAAAGGAGGTAGCAGACCTCGAAAAGGTTGTTTTGTTATTAATATGTTTTGTTTTTTTTTTACATAACCAACTAAAATAAATTATATATTACTTATTTGTTCGAACACGATACGATGTAATAACTAGAACGTTCAAGAAGCGTAAATAAAGTAACCGAAGAGAATGAATGGTTATTACCTTATAGTTCGGGTTGTCACACAACTTGTGTCTAACACATCTCACACCAATGTCCTAATGCTTACAACCTCTCTTATGGTTGGGTAAGCTTAAAAACATGGTTGGGACACTTAAAATCAGAGGATTAAACCTCATAAACTTGGTGTTTTTATTAGGGTTTTAACCCACAAGTCATGTCAAACTTAGACTTTGATACATGAGTGATTATGGAACAACTTGGGTTGTCCAAACATATAATCTTCACATGATTTGATGATTTCTATTAGTTAGCTTATCTTACATACTCGCATAAACCTTAGTTCGTGACCCTCCTTGGTTGTCTTTACATCAAGAGAAGTGGTGAACTTCAAAGGGGTGCCTAAATGGAAGCTTAGTCTTCCTACCCCATACATGACATCCTTGTAACTAAGAGGTGCCTAAATGGAGATTTAATCTTCTACCTCCTACTTGAAATATTGGACCTAAATAATATGTAATATTTAGCCTAAGTATAAGCATATACTCATTCGAACCTTTGATGTTAAACTTGTGTTTACATGTTAAAGAAGTAGAATATCATCCAAGACCTAAACCTTAATATGATTCTAATGGGTTCACTACCCATGAAAAACATTAAATAACCATATTGGTTACCTAGTGTCATATGATGGTTATAAAGTCTAAAAGATGATTATTTTTACATACACATATACTTTCGTTATACTAAGTTATTTCCGTATTCTTAATCTTCCGTAAACGCCAAACTCACACACCTACGTCTCCTCGTGTAGAAGGACTAGGTGCTCCAAGCTAAATCATCCACCAAACTTACTCTCGGATCTTCCAAGTCAAGACTTGTAAACCGTCAGTATACTCGAACCCATTTTTACTTTTAAACACTTTGGGTGCAACATGTATTCTATATTAAACGCACGTGACACTTGAAACTTATTTGAAACATACTCTATCTATTTAAACATGAAACTTGTGATACTTGAGACTATTTTGTGCTATGTGAACGTTTAATCTTTGTGTGTAGTTCCGCCTTAACAATGGTAGCGCTATAGGGGTAATGCACCTCCCCGTTAGTCTTTGGGGTATTGTTAGGAGGAGACATATTAACCTCCCGTGAAACTTTGGGTTAGGTACTTTAACGCATTGGAAACTTGGGCTATCACTTGGACTACGTAAACTAGCATGGTTGAAACTATTTTAATATGTTCATGTTGGATACGAGTTTTTTATTCTATATGCTATGTAAACAAACTTGTATACTCGCTCTTTGCTTTTGCATTGAAACTCTATTTTAATACATGTTGCAGGTTGATTATTGAAGTATGGATGATTGATGAAACAAGTTTAGGGTGGACTAGATACACACCTAAATTTATCTATCTTTGGTTGTTATGTTATTTGTTGAAACAATGTTGTTATTTCCTTTTGAATATTCTATGACATTTAGTTTTGAAATGAAATTTGAATTTAATTAAATATTGTCACATAGTGTTATGACGTCTCTAGCAATCTTTACACACTTCGTCTCATCCCGATGTTTCCGCCATCGGTTGGGGTGTGACAGATTGGTATCAGAGCCATAACTATAGGGAATTAGGAAAAAGTGCCATGCTTTTGCCCTAATCTATAGTTCTAGGAATTTTGCCTCTTATTTGTTGTTTAAAACTTTTGTGCTCTACCATGCATGCTTCCTAGCTATACTTTCTATTAAAATTATGTGCCCTTCCTAAGGCTAACACTAATACACTTATGCTATTTTTATGCTCTTGTAACACCAACGAGAAGAATTTACCAAAATAGGCGTGAAACCCACAATTTGGTAAACGACTCTCATTCTACCTTTAATCTATTTTGCACGAAATTTCACCATTAAGCTAGGAGTGACATCCACAACTTAATGGTAATTTCCATTTCAACTCTAGTGGACCCTCGTCAAAGTGTCAAAATTTTATTTTGATCGACAAGTACCAACCAAATTTAGGGTACGAAATCGTCAAGTTAGTGGTGAAACCCGCATCTTGTCGATTAAGTCCCATTCCTTGATTTTTATTCTCGCCAAAGTCCCGAATGTTTCAATCACTTAGAGATATGTAGTAACCGGAAGGGTAAGATACCGTTAATCGCTTCTCGACGAGAGTATCTTACTTATAGGCCAAAGCACAATATCTCTAATTCGAAAGAACTTTCGACCCACTTTGGAATAGTCGACGTTTCTCTACCCGAAACAATCCAATGTTTTATTGAGCCTCTCTTTTATGTATCTCAATTTATATGTGATTCTTATACTTGAACGTTCATTCATTTCCAAATGTCGTTTTAATCATTTCGCACGTTATCGCAATCACAAACAATAATAATCCCTCGTGAACAAACTAAATTTACAATGCTTTCGTTTATTCATGTTATGCTATGTGGAATTCATGACTATGCTATATAAGACGTTTAAACTTTTATGCTATGCAAATCAACTTGAATCTTTATGCTATGTGACCCTTTATGCTATGTGATCAATTTCATCTTCTTAAGCAAACATTATGATCAAGTCTCACCTATTCCCTCTTTTCGAATTCGAATTATTTTTAAAATTTCACTTTTACACATATATCGTACAAATACTTTATCATACATTTATACATTATTCACATACATGATTTCACATAATTTTATTTATACCCCTTGTAACAATAAATGGAGACATATCATCAAGGTGGGAATGATTTCCTTACCTTGATGACTAACTCTGTTTCTTTTCTCATCTTACAACGACCTCGCCAACGAATTAGGGGTGATTCCCTTACCTAGGTGATCGTTACCAATATTTTCCTTAATAGACTATATTACGTAAACTTGATCACGTTTATACCTAAATCGTTTATCATTAGACAAATCCCTATTTATTTCAACATGCATTGTTTATATGAACGAATTCCTTACTCTACAACCTATTTTTTTATATAGCTCACACACACAAAATTCTTAACCTATACCATAAACGCTCATTCCTCGATTTTCAAAATTTACGAAATGCTACTTATCAACCTAGTTGGTTTAATAAATCCATTGCCCACGAAATTTTGTATTCAACGTAACTATTGAAAAAGGCTCATCTTATGTCCTTAAACTAGAGATTTCTATTTTCAATAAGGAACCAAACCAAAATTTTTTCACGCACACCTATGAAATACTACCAATTTTGTTCGATCATTTACTAAAATCTCTTTCAAAATCAGTAAAATGTTTTATTAAAAACGCTTTTTCAACAATCACTAAGATCGTATACTAAAAAAAAAAAATCCTTTTTCATAAGAATCAACGTTGTCACAAAAAAAAATCTCTAAACTTCGAATTTCTTCTTTAATGCAAGATCATTTTAAAACGATGCAAACTTATTTACTTCTATGACCTTTTCAACCATTATTCAATACGTCAATTTAATTTAAAATGTGTGGGCACGGAAACTTCATAAGAACCAACCATCTTCAACGTATGTAAGTTTTTTAAAAAAAAAAAAGAGTAGCATTCCTTTCTTTCACAAAGTATAACACCCATAACCAATAGATATTTTATACTCTCTTTACATTTATGAACTAGATTCTATATTTCATGTCAACTCAATCTATTTTGATTTTAAATAAACGTCACGCTTTACTCAAACAACTATAATTGTATATCATTTTACGTGCTTTAGTTTATATCTCACGACAATTTCACCTATACACTCATTTTACCTTCATACTCAAAAAACTTCTTGGCTTTTTTTTTCACATGTTTAAATTCATATATTACGGTTCATACCATAAAAAAAATCATTACGTATTACACTCATATCCATATTCGTATTTCTACATCTTATGTCTACACTTATATTTATATTTACACATTTATGTTAATTTTCATAATCATATCCATATTCATACGTTTTATATTATACTCATGTTCCCAAATTATACATTTACGCTACACTTATATCCAAGTTTATACTCATAATAATACGATTATACTTACACTCACAATTACGTTTACGCTAATATTCATATTCGTGTTTATACTCATATATCCTACTTGTACTTATATTCACATCCATATATTTTCCTCATACCAATACAATTACGTTTACCTATACAACTATGTTTGAACTTATATTCACATCCATATATTTTCCTCATACCAATACAATTATGTTTATACTTAAATTCATAGTTATATTCGCATTTATACAATTTACGTTAGACTCGTACTTATATATATACTCTCATTTATACGATTTACGTTTATGCTCACGCTCATTCGTTTATGCTCAAATTTGTACTCACATATATGCTCATTTTTTTTCATACACGCCATATACTTTACTCATACTCTCGTCATACGTTTTGGTGTTTATGCTCACGTCCGTACTCATATTTAAACTTATATTATGCTCGTGATTTATTCATACTTAAAATTTATACTTTCGCACCTATACGTGAGCGAAACCAAATGGATTCGCTTACGTTGGTCTTATACTATTTGGAACACAAACATACTTATATGCTATATTTTTATACACTCGCAATCTTATTTTCAAAATTTATGCATACCTTGATTCATACGCAACTAGTACAAGATATTCGGATCATGCGACGGTTGGTATAATCGCGGGTGCACACGGGATTATAGTAATGGCCGTATGAGAACCATAGAGTGTACTACTGTGTATGGTAAGGCACAGAACGTAACATTGCACGAAATATGAAACAGATGCAACGTGGTCAAAACATGGTGGATACGCCGCCGGTACTTCCTATAAATAAGTGTTTTCGTCATGTTACCAAAATTTCATAGAACGTGCTATGAGAAATTCAGTGTTTTACAGACCATTTAGACCTGTTATAACCTTAGACAACTCACAAACGCATTATATTCGATTATCCTTGACGAGACTTCATCTTTAACACGCTACTTTCATTTATCTAATACTTATATCATTCTTATACATGCATTCGTTTATTAAGAATCAATCGTCCACTTCTATACTTCTAGTATTCTTCATTATTTTTTTTGTCCTTTATATGAACCTCGTTGGCAATCAAGTCTGTTAAACCGCTGTCCTATTCTTATTTCTTATATAGACGTACTTAGTAGACCATTATCACTTTATTCAAAGTACTAGGCCTTGTCGTTCTCCAAAAAAATTCCTACTTTTCAAAACGATTCAAATTTTCAAGGTCTCATTTCTTAATAATCATCTTATTGCCAAAACTTTTTCAAACCTTCCGTCTTCCAAAATTTCGGGACGAAATTTCCTAAAGGAGGGGAGACTGTAATGCCCTGCTCTTTGTTACTTTCCATTTATAGAAAGTTTTGTTCGTATTTCTATTTTTGGTAACTTTGTGTTCTTGTAATCGTTCCTTTCTTTGTAATCATTGTCAAACCGAGACTTGGATCATTAATGAAGCTTGTATTTTGTTACGTTCATGTTATATGCATTCTATGTATGCTCGTATGTTCGATTTGGTGAATCAATCGATGTTTAATCGTTATTCTTGGAAACTATGTGCGAAACTTGTAATTAATCTAAACTTATGCATTGAACGTGTTTTGAACGAGAACGATACTTGGTTATGACATTTATACGCTTAAATATACTTTGGTTATGATCATCATGCTTAACTACACCTTATACTATGCTTTTATATCAAAACAAGTCCCTAAACTATCAAAAATGCACCTAAAAGAATCAAAAATAAACTTCAGGGGCCAAAATGCAACAAAACCAAACTTGTTGGAACTAGGGCGCCGCGTGACGCCTAGCCCCCCTCGCGTCACGCTACGCCCCTGTTTCGGCAGAATGTGTGTTTCTTGAGCTGGTTGCACGAAATCCAATTCTCCAAACTCACCCAATCACCTTTAATCCACCTCTAATCACCTCCAATCACCTTCAAACTCTCCATTATAAATAGCCACCTTCTCCAACCCACTTGACACTTTCACAACTCCTAAATCTTCACTAAACTACTCTCTAATCAGCTGAGAATCTGAGTTTTGGACAGATTCTTGAAGACTTACAAAAGTGAGTGTAACTTGCTCATTTCTCAACCAAATCACTTGGTTCTTCTTCCTATTGCTTTGTTATGTCCTTGGGTTTGAATCCTTGGTTTTTCCTTGGAAGAATCATGCTTGGATTTGCCCTAAAATGGACTAAAACCTTCTGTTTTATTTATTATTATTCAACAATTGTTATTTCTTATCCAACTTGTATCTAACACATCTCACACCAATGTCCTAATGCTTACAACCTCTCTTATGGTTGGGTAAGCTTAAAAACATGGTTGAGACACTTAAAATCAGAGGATTAAACCTCATAAACTTGGTGTTTTGATTAGGGTTTTAACCCACAAGTCATGTCAAACTTAGACTTTGATACATGAGTGATTATGGAACAACTTGGGTTGTCCAAACATACAATCCTCACATGATTTGATGATTTCTATTAGTTAGCTTATCTTACATACTCATATAAACCTTAGTTCGTGACCCTCCTTGGTTGTCTTTACATCAAGAGAAGTGGTGAACTTCAAAGGGGTGCCTAAATGGAAGCTTAGTCTTCCTACCCCATACATGACATCCTTGTAACTAAGAGGTGCCTAAATGGAGATTTAATCTTCTACCTCCTACTTGAAATATTGGACCTAAATAATATGTAATATTTAGCCTAAGTATAAGCATATACTCATTCGAACCTTTGATGTTAAACTTGTGTTTACATGTTAAAGAAGTAGAATATCATCCAAGACCCAAACCTTAATATGATTCTAATAGGTTCACTACCCATGAAAAACATTAAATAACCATATTGGTTACCTAGTGTCATATGATGGTTATAAAGTCTAAAAGATGATTATTTTTACATACACATATACTTTCGTTATACTAAGTTATTTCCATATTCTTAATATTCCATAAACGCCAAACTCACACACCTACGTCTCCTCGTGTAGAAGGACTAGGTGCTCCAAGCTAAATCATCCACCAAACTTACTCTCGGATCTTCCAAGTCAAGACTTGTAAACCGTGAGTATACTCGAACCCATTTTTACTTTTAAACACTTTGGGTGCAACATGTATTCTATATTAAACGCACGTGACACTTGAAACTTATTTGAAACATACTCTATCTATTTAAACATGAAACATGAAACTTGTGATACTTGAGACTATTTTGTGCTATGTGAACGTTTAATCTTTGTGTGTAGTTCCGCCTTAACAATGGTAGCGCTATAGGGGTAATGCACCTCCCCGTTAGTCTTTGGGGTATTGTTAGGAGGAGACATATTAACCTCCCGTGAAACTTTGGGTTAGGTACTTTAACGCATTGGAAACTTGGGCTATCACTTGGACTACGTAAACTAGCATGGTTGAAACTATTTTAATATGTTCATGTTGGATACGAGTTTTTTATTCTATATGCTATGTAAACAAACTTGTATACTCGCTCTTTGCTTTTGCATTGAAACTCTATTTTAATACATGTTGCAGGTTGATTATTGAAGTATGGATGATTGATGAAACAAGTTTAGGGTGGACTAGATACACACCTAAATTTATCTATCTTTGGTTGTTATGTTATTTGTTGAAACAATGTTGTTATTTCCTTTTGAATATTCTATGACATTTAGTTTTGAAATGAAATTTGAATTTAATTAAATATTGTCACATAGTGTTATGACGTCTCTAGCAATCTTTACACACTTCGTCTCATCCCGATGTTTCCGCCATCGGTTGGGGTGTGACAAAATGCCTGTGAGATACATTGGTTTTGTGAAAACGGAATTCATGACTTATGTTTGAGAAAATGTTTAGTCATGAACCTTGTAATTTGCTTTGTCTAGTAAATCATTTGAAAAACGATAAGATCAGATGATATGTATAAATAAGAGAACACTGTATGGTTAAACGGATAACCATGTAAAATGAGTTTGTATAAGATAAGTCGTTTGTAAAACAATGTCTCGTGAAAAGTGTGTTATTTGTATAAAATGTCATATGTCTCAAATTGAAATGATTCAAATAACGCTACGATATGTAATACCATACAAACACTTATATATAGGAAGTACCAGCGGCGTATCCACCATGCTTGTATCATATTACACACGCCTCGTTACTTAATCACTTACTCAAACCAAACCATCAAGATGAAATGTTTAACAATTGTGGAAGTGTTTATGTATAGTCAAATGTCTATTGTCAAATGTAAATCATGTCAACAGATACAACTGGTTTACACGGTTCAATGGTTACAAACGGTTCATACAATCAAAGGGTTAAGACGGTTCACATAGTCAAATGGTTACAACGGTTCAAAATGTAGCATAATGTGTTCATATGCTGGATGAGCATATGCAACAGAAATGCAATGTAAAACCATGTACTAAGTACGCACACAATGGGCATACATAGCATGTAATGTAAAGCAATGTACTAAGTACGCACACAATGGGCATACATAGCATGAGATGTAATGTAAAGCAATGTACTAAGTACGCACACAATGGGCATACATAGCATGAACACAATGAAATCATGTACTATATATGTACTATCGAACATAGCAAGTATATGATGTGAAAACCGGAAAGCATGAAAGTAACAAGTAGGCACATGCGTTTCACCCCAAAACAGTTTGGAAAACAGTAAAAGAGGGGTTCAATGTACTCACCTGAGATTGCTTTGAAGTTCTTGTATAATAACCAAACAATGCTAGAGATCACGGAATATCAAACGGCACCTAATAGGTAGCTATGTTAATATACCGGACCTAAATCGGAAGGATCGGATAGTATGCGGGTTCGTAAACCAAACGAGTATGGAGACTCGTGTAATATGGTTTAACAAAGCCTACATACTAAAATGAAACCTAACCTAAGTGCTTGCGACCCATTACGACCCGTTTAGGTAGCTTATGCTACCCTAACGCGTCGTTCGCGTAGAACGCGTTCGGAACGCCTAACATCGCGACCACAAGGTATAACCTCGGAAGGTTATAGCTATGGTCACCTAATGTGTTTGGTCGGATCCTAATGATCGACCAAATGGGTCGGGTTCGAAAGTATAAGCGATGGTTTAGATCGCTTACCTTTCGACCCTATATAAGCACTAAACTAAAAGTGACGAGCTAAGCATGTTAGAACATGCTTAACTAAGTATAGAAAACAGGTTTGGCATCAAAACAAACGGCTTTGATGCTCACGAGTAGTTTGGTTACAAAATACGCAAGAATGCGCATTTTGGCCGAAACTACGACTCGTCACTGAGCCTAGATAACGTGGAAATCAGTAGGTATAGTCACTACGGACTATAACCATCGTGATCACGCTCACGTTATGAAGTTCCACGAACTTCTTGTTGACCATAGGCTGGTCAATGCAGAAAGTCAACAAAACGTTGACTTTCGGACTCGAAAAGCGAATAAAAGAACGAAAGAATACTTACGGAGGGTCCCCGAATGCTAATCTAGATCAAAGAGCTCAGGTGTGAAGCAATGGCATCAACTTAGAGCATTTTGATCAGATTTGTGTGGGTTTTACACCAAGGGGGGGGGTATTTATAGGAAAAGTAGAACCGTTAGGATCGTTTCTTGAATATCGTGCCACGACCCTAAGCGTCCACTTGTCAAAATGTTGTGGTTACTGAATAATGGCCCTTGGCTCTTGATTGGGTGAAAGGGCATTTCCCCTTGAACGAACGAAAGGCCAACTGCAAGTGGATTCAACATTGAATCTGGTCTGATAGTCACACGCGCCCCGCGTAAGGATTTGGGCAATCCTTACGCGCCCCGCCTGAGGGTCACAGTTCAGAATTTTCAGTTTTAGTCCCTGCATTTCAGAAACATGCAATTTGGCCCATTTTTGGCACGTTTAAGCCCCGTTAACCTCATTTCAAGGCTCTAAGATGAAGTTAAAGTGTAGGGGACTTGAAATATGCTCAAAAATATCCCAGATGACGGTTCGTTTGGCTGTACGAATGCGATGTTCGGTTAATTACGACGGAATGCGCATAAGTGCGAAAAACGATCCAAAATGCGTGACGAATGGATTTTTCTCATGCCAAACACTAAGGCATAATATAAGGATGCTTTCATAAATTTTTGGATGTCCGGATGTATTCAGAACGTAAGTTATGCGCGAAAGTGCAAACTTGTGCACTTTTTGACACTTTTAGTCCCTGAATGATCCAAAAGTTTGTTTTAGCATACCAAACCCCTCAAAGCCTATTTCTAAGCTATGTAAAGGATATTTATGGTATATTTAACTTATGGACATGTTCCGGAATGTTCGTTACAGTTCAAATTGGCATACTTTCGCAGTTTGTCAAGTTTAGTCCCTGTAAGCGAATTAACTTGTTTTTGCCATACCAAAGCCTTCAAATCTTATTTCTAAGTCATGTAAAGGTTTTTTAAGGTATGTTGAGTATATGTTGATGTTCCGGAGTATTTGTCGCATTGAACTGAGTACGTTTATGCACTAGGTTGCGTATAATTCTCCAGAAAGCGTTGTAGAGTTTGAAATTGAACAAGAATTGATATGTGCGAAAGATACACATATTTATACAAGATCCCAAGTATGAAATATAATATTTCATCGGCTTGGTATTTGTTTGATGGTCGCGGTGACACAGGTGTCACAAATAAGTAACTGCTTTGAGGAAATAAGTGTGAGTAAGAGTGAGAGTAGTGAGAATGGAATGTTTAACCTGTGCATGGAGGTCTCTATTTATAGCCAGAGAGGTGTAAGAGGAGATGGGCTGATGGGCCTTGGCCCGGAAGGCGTCAACAAGGAATATCCTCCTTGTCTTACTGGTATCGACCGTTAGTGGTTTCCAGAAGATATTCGGTGCTGGCGCACCTTGATTGGAGCCACGTGTCCTAGTTGTCGACCTTGTTATCACTCTGCCATCAGCAGGTGAGTGGAGATCATGGGGCAGTTGTCGCCGCCCCCTGATTGGTGCCACGTAGGCGTCCTTGTGTACTCTCTGTCTCCTGCACGTCAGTCGATCGTGGAGCATGATAGAGCACAGCCTGGTGGACGCTGATTGGCTCGTTCTTCTGCCATTCGTACCTTTGGTACTTTCTGAAGTGGCCTTGCGCCGTAACTCCTGCGCGACCCTTGTTGTGTACGTAACTAGCCGGCACAGGGTTGTAGGAGATGAAGGCTCTTATTCAGAACACTAAGTGTGAAACTGATGTTATCTCTTGCTTGGACCTCGCGCGAGGACTCAGCTTTGCTTAGGCAGCCCGCGCGGGGTATGAAAATTGATCAGCTTACTGAGTAAGGAGTATGGTCACGCACGCGACCTAAATGGTCTGCGCGTCTTTTTGGGACCATACCCCTTCAGGTAGATAAGCAATTCTTGAAATATAAAGAAAATTATCATCTTTTGCAATCAAGAAATCAAGTAATGGGGCGTGGAGGTAGATAAGCAATTCTTGAAATATGGAATTGAGGTGAAGTTGAATCTGAGATGGAGGACAAGGTATTATTTTGGTTGGATAGATGGACAAGTGAAGGTTTACTATGTAATAGGTCTCCTCTGTTGTATCAGTTGGAAAGGAATAAAAAAGTAATAGCGTGTGTATGTTACAAAAAGACCAATGGTGGTATTTGTGGACAAAAACACCATGCTCGAATGAGGAAAAGGCTGAAATGGAGGATCTAAATGGCGTCTTAATGCAGCAGACAATGGTGGAAAAAAAGACGTATGGGAGTGGAAAGATGAAATAGAAGAGGGGTATGCAATAAATAAATATTAGGCAGACCTTGTCTAATGGGTTAGATCTAAACAGTGCAGCAAACGAGTTCTTCTTGAATAGGATGGTAATACCAGAAGTGAGTATGTTTTTGTGGAGAGCAGTGGATGGAAGAATAGCAATGACGACAGGCTTGTTGGCGAAAAGAACTCAGGTGCAAAATGCAACGTGTGTTCTTTGCAATGAGGAGACGGAAACTAACTGTAGATCACTTGTTGTTCTTTGCGGAAGGAGTATGGCCGCAGATAAGAGGGTGGTTGAAATTACCTCCAGGCCTGTATTGTGACACGGTGGGAGAGATGATGAGGAGTGTAAATGATCTAGGCGTAACAGTAGCTCGAAATAAAACAGTGCATGCAGTACACATGTTAACGATGTGGAGGATCTGGAATTCAAGAAATCAGAAAATATTCAAAGGCGAAAACACAAATCAGCACAAGCTCGTTAAAGAAATAAAGGAGACTTCATACGATTGGGTCATACATAGATCGAAATTTAAAGAGATTGATTGGCGTGAACAGATAACTTTCAATGTACAAGTATAGTCGGTAGTTTTGTTTTGTATTTTATGTATGTGTAATTGGGTTTATAGCATCTTGCTAAATCTTTTTAAGTGAAGCAATAAAAGTTTCCGTTTCCTTTCAAAAAAAGTTATTACATTAAAAAAAACACACGTACTTCAAAAACACCAATATAAGAAACCTAAAACCATTATCACATCATCACCATCTTCTGCATTTAATTTTATTAACCTAACAACATAACGTTAATAAGTTACTTGTTTTTAATTTGTGTGTAAATTTAGTGGATGAGAAATGCTTCCTTTAAGAAGAAATGTTTTTTTTTTCCTTACATTTTGAAATTTGTAACCATTACCGTTGCCCTGGACCCCAAATAATTTGACCCCCAGTTAAGAACCTTTTGGACTATATGAATATGAACTTGAACATAACGGATGTTTATTATAATTGTAAATTAATTAATTAATAATTTAAATTTTGTTTAAATTAAGTGGATGAGAAATGCTTCTTTTTCTCACATTTTGACATTTGTAACCACTATTGTTTCCCTGGACCCCTAAATAAATTGACCCTCAGTTAAGAACCTTCTGGATTATATGAACACGAACCTAGTGGATGTTTAATGTGAACTAATTAATAATTTAATTTATGTGTAGGGGGCTCGTTGTCCATTTACCTGTAATTTTTCTATCATTTATGGAATATATAAACTGATTTCCCTCGTTATATTATTGTTGCCCTGTATAATACAAATGTAACATAAGAGGTAGAAGAAAGAATTTGGCAACTAAAAATACAATAATAAATGAATAACTAAACATCAGAAGTTCTGACAATTTGAGAGAAAAGATCTATAGAACTTGATCGATAACTTTTAACCAACCAACCAGAACAGCTAAGTAGTTAATGCGATAAAATATCGGATATCGGTCAAGGACCAATATTTGAGATATCGGTTATCGCGGTGGGATATCGGTAATTTTAATATCATGCTAAATTTATATATATAGAAATTTAACACTAACAATTGTAACAAGTAAGAACTGATTAACATTTAAAACACTAACATTTAACGGTAACAACTAACAATTAAGACTTAAAACACTAATAGCAGCAATAAGAAGAAAAATGTACGGTAGAAATAAGAAGAATAGTACTGATATCAGGAAAATCGGTGATTTATCGATCAAATATCGATCCTATATCGGTCAAATATTGGACAATATCGCTGATATTATCGGTACTGATATTCTGACCAATATTTTGTACCGCTATCTTGGCAGAGGACCGATAACCGATATCTCACTGATATATCGGTTGATATATCGGGATATTAACTACGTAGCAGAACAGAACTACTAAGGTAGATTGTATAATATTAAGGTTCTTTTAACCGCCGACTAGAGCTACGAAGGTAGATTGTATATTGAGGTCTTTATTCGAAATAATGGTTTATTTGATGTTTACTGAAAACATCTTAAATAATTTGGATTTTTTATTTTGTCGTAATTGAGCTTGCTTGAAAGTAAGTATTTTTATATGCATGATTCTACTGGTAAATCGGCGTTCTTCGGAATAAAACGATGAATGCGATACTTAAAAGGCTTTATGTCTGTTTTGCAGGTTGAAATACGCAAAAATGGCATGGATAACTAAATACGTAGTGGTTACCCAAAGCTCGTTAGAAATAAACGTACACAGTTATGTAAATAGTCATGTTACACTTCAAAAGAATTATACTGATAATTTACTAACTAAAGCTTTGTATTAAAATGCAAGTTTCATATCCATGCTGAGGACAACATTTAAGAATTAAGCTTCAAAAACACCAATCCAAGAGACATAAAAACATTCCACAGTATCACTACATTTAAGTTCAATAACCAACAATTTAATTTTAATAAACTATTTGTTTTTAATTTGTGTGTAAAATAGGTGGACAAGAAATGCTTCTTTTTGCTCACTTTTTGAAATTTGTAACCATTACTGTTGATCTGGACCCCAAATATTTTGACCCTCAGTTAAGAACCTTTTGGACTATATGAACATGAACCTAGTGGATGTTAATTATAAATTAATTAATTAATAATTTCATTTAATTTATGTGTAAAATAAGTGGATGAGAAATGCTTTTTTCGCTCACAGTTTGAAATTTGCTACCATTAGGCATTAGTTGAACCCCCCAAATAATTTGACCCCCCAAATAATTTGACCCCCCAAATAATTTGACCCCCCCAGTTAAGACCTTTTGGACTCTATATAAACGAACCAGTCCAAATACAAATGAACCAGTTCCTCAATAAAAAAAAAACATCTCTAGCTTTCAAAAATGCAGTCTTATATAGAAAACGCAATAAAAAGATTTGATTTTGGAGAACAATCGGGCGTCGTTTTGTTTTGGAAATACACAGCATTAGGCCATGGGTGGTGGACTCTCACTGTGAAAGATCAACCTTTTTGGTCATCTAAAAAAGGTTCAACTAAAGACCATAAAGCTCTTGAGCGTTACAGGAAGAGGAATCTCAGATACGACTATCCCATTAGACCAGGTAATAAGGTTGATCAAGAATGGTTGGCTGGCCTAGCAGCCCGAATAGGAGTGTCGGATCAAAGGACATTTCAAGCTAAAAATCAGTTTCTGGGGCAGTTAGTCGTGCCTGTATCGCTTAATGAGGGTGCTCACCAGATTTTACTAGGGGTCATCCAGCTTGTCACAGCTGAACCGAAGGAAAATTATGTTGAAGAATTCATTCAGATTCGCAACTTATTGAATGTGAGTAAAATCTCTTGGCTGTTTGCTTTTTATCAGTTTTCTAAAATATAATAATGGACTAGATCCTTTTGATTAAAAAGTGTTTTGTTACACAAGTAATTTTGATAAGAGCTTTTATCATAACTCTTCTTGTGTTGGTAGGAGAAAAACTTAGCAACCGGACCCCTTGCGAAGATGATAAAGGCTTCTTATCTTGGGGAAACCGTAAAGTTTCAACTACCCATTTCGTCAGGTATCCCATACTTACGGGAGAGAGTGACAGAGAGATTCAAGATACTGAGGCAGAAAGCTTTTCGAATAATATATAACGACGGAAAAAGTAGCTTTCTTGTGATTTCAAATGAGGGTGACCTCCACCGTTGCATAGCTAGTTCGGGCTCACCAACAATCGGAATGCTAATCGAATGAGAAAAATATTATCTGTTTTGTTACTTATTGCACTATTTTTATTTGTACTGTTTTAAATCAAAAGTTTACTTCTGCTTGTATTTTTATTTTTATCTGTACAACGTTGTTTGCAATGGGAAGCATGTATTGGCGGTTGTATATTAGTGGATCTTATTCTATCTAAACTAAGCGTGCAATTGTAAAAGTATGTGTGCATATGTCACAAGGGCACATAATTAAAACGCCTATACATTTTATAAATCGTGTCATGATTATCTGTGAGTAAATTACAAAAATCGTCCTTTATGTTAACACTAGATTGCTAAGTGTGTCATTTGTTTTCAAAAAGTACAAAAAATATACTCAATCTTTGCAAATCCCTTCACATTATGTCATTTATCACTAACTTAGTTATTTTTCATTGTTAATTCAGGGTAGATTGGTAATTTTACTCATTTATTTAAAATTTATTAATAAATAAAACAAAAAAATGATTTATAATATATTAAAAATACATAAACAAACAAATAAATCATCCTTCACCTCTCTCAACTCTCTCTCTAGTTCTTGTTCTCACCACTACCACCCACCCTACCACCACCACCACTACCACCCACCTGCCACCACCACCACCTAACCCCAACGGCCATCACCACCTTCCCCCACAGCCATCAACACCTCCCCCTACTACCCCCCCCCCCCCACATGGAGACTGGAGGACAACGGAGTCGGAGTAGTAGGCATCAGACGACGAACATCCGAAACGCTAGGCGGCGCGTGAGTGCGTGAGTTCACAGGTTCATTGTCGTTGGTGGTTTTTGGAAGATAAAGACACGTGTTTAGCCTTAGAGTGAGCTTCATCTTCCTCCATTTGCTTTCACCTCCCATTTACAGACATGAAAGAATTCGGAAGAAAAAAAGGGATTTGATTGAAAGATTTTAGAACAATAAGCAACATTC
Organism: Helianthus annuus; assembly: GCF_002127325.2. Lineage (NCBI taxonomy): Eukaryota > Viridiplantae > Streptophyta > Magnoliopsida > Asterales > Asteraceae > Helianthus > Helianthus annuus. The sequence continues at coordinate 102,336,991 of NC_035444.2, read as the reverse complement.
TTCCAGAAGAAATATGATGATTCAAGATTTATGTTCGATGAATAGAGAATATACAGTGAATTGAATTGGGTTTTGAGTATCTCCAAATTGGTTGAATTGAAAAAGAAATTGAACGGTTGTATCGTGTGTCGAAATTAAGGTTAGCTGAAGGTGGAATTGGAGTTATAGTGGACAGAGGGTGATGGGTAAAGCTGGAAACAACTTTATTGGGGGAAAATGAAATTGAAATGGTTGCATTTTTTTTAATTTATTAATAGATTTTAAATAAATGAGTAAAATTACCAATCTATCATGTATTAACAGTGAAAAATAACTAAGTTAGTGATAAAGGACATAACGTGAAGAGATTTGCAAACATCGAGTACGTTTTTTGTACTTTTTGAAGACAAAGGACACACTTTGCAATTTAGTGTTAACATAAAGGACGATTTTTGTAATTTACTCTATTTATAATAACATATAGTAATGTAACTGTATTTATTATATGACTTTAAAAATTTTCACGCACAGATGTTCTTAGTTCTTTTAGTATTATAGTACTTAGGTGTTTAATTGGTGTTGTTTGGTTGATCAAAATGTTTTCCTAAAAACAACTTACCTGTTCGTTCGTTCGATTGGTTCTGAGGCATGAAACATTTCATACCCGCCAACCCTAATTCATTTGATGATTCTCGACCGTATTCTTCTGCTAATGTACCAGGGAAGGAGGGTTTCTTTTGGGCAAAACTACGATACTCCTACCTGCTTGTTAACCAATTTGGGCTATTCATTCTCTAGTGACTGGGCATAACCCTCCATTTTGGGCCCAGGCCCAACTCCTAGCTCTTCACCTGCTACTCGGTAAACCCTTCACCTAGTCTAGTGCAAACCAAAGGAGCATATAGGAACCAGGGCGGATCTATGTGGGCGGCAGGGGGTGCACGGGATACCTTTGAACTTTTTTTGTGAAATGTAATTCTTTTTCTTTTTCTCGATCTTTATCTGGATACCATGCCCTTGAGTATATCCCTGAATATCATATCTGTTAGACCAAGTATTTCATATTTTGTATACTAGAGGGTACTTTAGTGTGACACTTGCAATTTTCAAGCATTGTACGATTTCGATCATTTTCATGTTTAATAAAATGTTATATTTATTTACGAAATGCGTGATCGAATGATCGAGCGAAACTATATTCGTAACATTTCCGGAACAAAATCCGAGTTACACATGCCTTAACACCTTTATATAACCTAAATATTAGGTTGAAGGAATTAAAAATGGCAAACAAGTGGGAATACAAGTCTAGGGGCCAAAACTGTCAAAAACAAAAACTTTTGTACTGCACAAGGCTTACGGACCGTAAGCCAGGACCCTATACGGTCCGTAAGCAGTGCCCAGTTCATTAGAACTTGAAGCTGGCAATTCAGCTGCATTTCATGGCCCCCAAGTCGTGAATTCTGCCATTTTTTTCTCCTTTGGACACATGGGAAGAAACTAAGCATTGTCTTAACACCTGGAGGGGCACTTATCATGATTTGGTGGCCTCTTGATCACTATAAATACGTGATCAAGTTGATCATTTCAACTTGCACCTTTCAAAATTTCTTTCTCTCTATCTTGGAGCTTGTTTCCAGCTGATTGGAAGCCTTCTAACTGAGTTCTGTGTTTTTCAACATAAGTAAGTACTTTCTCGAGTTCTTTCATTATTTTCGCTATTTATGAGCCAAAAGTCAAACACTTTGACTTTCTGTTTGACTTTCGATTCTGACCATTTTGGTCAAATCAAAGTTCAAATTGAACTTTGCATCGTGATCCTAATCACGAAGGTATTAATCCCTTACGATTGTACCTTCTAATTACCACGTTTAGTAGGCGAAACGACGAGTCTAACTTTTACGAATTAAAAGTCTTTTTTTGGGTAAAGGGAATTACCCCAGTGATTCTATATATTAACAACCAACCAAAACAAGTAGCATGGAGAGTCCACACTAGTTCAATCATGAGACATGCCCCATGAGTAAACAAGACAAAAACAAAAAACGCAAAAGCGAATCAGTACAAAACCAACTAGGCTAATATCTAGACACAAACATCACAAGAAGACTAATCAGCCGCCATCGTCCATGATGTCCTTGTCCCGAATCTCCCATTCACCTAGAAGCCTGCGCACATTATCCGTCTTCTTCAGCTTCACTCCCATGAGCTTGTACCGAACCGTATTAAAGATGATCGCACAGATAGTCTCTGGAGGTCTCAGTTGGTTTTTGAAAAGACGAGCATTCCGTTCCTGCCAGATGAAATAAGCAGTCGCCGCCACTAGAATTCTGCTAACATAATTAGCGGCCGATTTGGATTTCGCATGCACCAGCAAACAGCTCACAATATTCTCCCAATTATGATTAACATTATCCATTCCCACCTTTTGTCTAATGATACTCCAAACTTGAGAAGAGAACTTGCACTCGAAGAATAGATGACTGTGAGAATCATTATCCGCGTAGCATAATAAGCAGCACATCATATTCATATTCTTCCTTCTCGTGAAACCCCAATGAAGAATAACATCTTGTGTCAGCGATTTCTTCCTCATAATCAACCACATCAAGAACGCATGCCTTGGGATACATTGAGAAAACCATACTACTTTGTTCCACTGAATCTCCGGCTCACTATATCTAACCGAGTGCCAGATGGCCGAGGCCGAGACCTCATTAAGATCATCTCCAACCCTCCATCGAACACTGTCCCTGTTATTCGCCTGAATCTGAATTTGATCTAACTGGATTAGAACTGGAAACAGATCCCTCCAAGCCGCAGGCCAAAATATGATATATTCTTGTAATAATTGTAAAATTCATATTTTCATTTCCTTGGTGTCCAAAATATTATTTACCAAAATATACTTTGTGAATAAATTTTCCGGAATATTTTGTAAGTCTTATTCCATAGTTCGGTTTCACCAATATTTTGTGTAAAATGTGTATATTTATTCCTTGGAATTTTGGTAATATTTTGGATTGTAATTTTTGGTATTTTGATGTGTTATATTATTTCATGTCCTAAAATAATATAACTAATACACAAAATATACAAATAATCACACACATGGTGTCATCTAAATACATATTTCCTAAATACATATTTAGTCACTTTTATTTATAAAAACCAACCTCCAATAATTATAATTTTTGTAACAAAAATTATGTCAAAGCTTTTGTAACAATTTATGGTTTAAAATACACTTGTAAATATTTGTTTAGAAATGTTTTTCTAAGTGTTTAATTTTTAGAAAAATTTTGCCATAGTTTCCCCTAAAAATGGAGGTTTCCATGCTTTCAAGCATATCATTTTCTTTTGTAAAATCAACACAATCAATCCACAATCAACAATAAACAACCTTTACTTACCAATTTTGCAAAAAAAACAAGTAATATCTACTACTTCATGAACTTGAATATTTGTAAAAATTTATAGTAACTTACTAGTGTTATTAGTAAGCCTTGTTATCCTTTAAAGTGTGATTGATTCTTTAAAAACTTCATTTTTGAAGAAGATAGATCTTTACAACTTCAAATTATATTTTTCAAGAATGTTTCTTCTTAAACTTTTCTTGTTACATAAGTGTTTCTACACTTATTTAACCTTTAAAAATGAGGTTCATTTATATAAGAATCAAGATTTAGTAAAACTTATATTTTTAACTTGGTTTCTTTAGAAATCATCCATTAAAGTTTTAGATCTACATGATTAATAACTTACTTTGATCATTTCTTAACAAGAAACAACTTTATTATTTCAAGTTCATGATCTTTGTGTGGATGATCCATTAATCTCTAACATGTTCATCCTCTAATCTTGCTAGATTATGTTTTTAATCATGATCTAGCAAGATCATATGATGATCAACATGATTTTCACAAACAATCAACAATCATCAAGCATAACAACTCATATTCATCAAGATTTCTTCATATTTTAAGCTTATGTTCAAGTTTACTTCTTGTGATTCTTAGTGTTCTTCAAGCTTATGATTATGATTGTTCTTTTAACAACTTAAAATGGAAGTAAAATAGCAAGATCAAGGTTCTTACCACTAGCAATATGAGTAATCTCCTTTTTGTAAATTGTTTTTCAAAACCTCACTTAATTAATTATATAGTAAGCAGTTATTGAGTATTTGTAAAGATACAATTATCGTCGGTATGTTGGGGTTTTGTATACAAATTTTGTTACTGCCTTGTGAGGAGTAACATTTCCACAAGTCGGGTTGACAGTACCGTGGGTGATAATTGATATGACTTCCAAACAAATGTAATTGCGAGACTGCCCTCAATACTGTACAATGGTTTTTATTAAAACTTGATTAAACTGGGATTCACTCACTAGTATTTCCCACTGACAAAATGTTTTTAACGCGTTTCAAATAACAAAATGTGAAAGCTAAATAGAAGCCAGCTGGACAGCACTGAAGGCTTGGAAAAATGGCAATAAAGTTACCTAAAAAAATAAATAGATGTTTTTATTAAATAAAATAGGGTTTATCCCTATGAAAATGTGTGTACTTGAAACTTGGGATTTTTCCCATGTGTTTAATATATTAAAAAGCGTGGTATTTTACTCTGATAAAATATTCCTAACTACGGTCCTGATGTAAATTCCGCTGCCAAAATTGATAAAACAACAGATACCACCGAAACTGGTCGCGGCCGCCCGTTCCCGGGTTGTTAGGGGACGGTGGTTGCGACAGAAGGTGGTATCAGAGCTAAGCCACTGATTCAGCCACAGAAGTATTCTGCTGATACCAAAATTCAATCTGTTAGGAAATAAATTATGGAAATACGTGCATAATTGTATTTTATTTGACTATTTGTTAGTTTACAGTATGAGCGACCAAGGACCATCTGACGCGTACCGTCAATTGTCTAGTTCGCCTAGAAGCGAAGGCGCCTCTTCTCAGCCTGCCCACTCGGGGTACTCCGCTGATAATGAAGAAGGAATATTCGTGTTTAAGGCTCAGTCAGAAGAGCCATTCCCTCAGAAAAAGAGAGGATGGTTCAGTAGGGGAGCACATGAGCGTAGGAAACGTATGAAAAACTTACAAGACCAGAGAGCACAGCAGCCAAAAGAGAAACAGATGCCCATACCCAAGACATGCTCAATAGGGGTATAGCCAACATCCATATCTTAGCAACCACAACAACCGACCCTAACCTGGAACAACTGTTAACACCCCAACCATTACAGCCCATGGAAATAGAAAATGACCCTGAAAATCAAGTAGAAATGCATGATTTTAACCCGGAGGAGATACCTAGGGTACCCGCACCAAATCCCTTAGACCCAAATTATGACCCATGGTGGGATGACAATAGGGACTATGTGCAACGTTACCTGATACACGAAGACATGCCCATGGCGAACCTAGGAGCCTACCCAGGTTTGGACCCTCTAGATCCCTATTACGATAACGATGTATACATTAGGGAGATTTTAGAGAATCCTTACCCACTCCAGGCACCTACACCCCCATACCAGGAACCCGCACCCCAGATTCCAAACCCAGTCCTAGAACCTGCACCCCCAATGAGTGTAGAAAATGTACAAGAACTCAGGACATTTGGTGAGGAAATCTTAGAGAGTAGTGAAAGGATGAGACAGGTGGGAGAGCGACTCGTCTGAAAGTACGACGAGCGCAATATGGATTTCTGGATGAATCCATATCCATGAATGTGATGGTGGAGATAGTGATAATAATAGTAATAATAATAATAATAATAAAATATGTGTGTATGTGTATGGAAAAAAAAACTACGGATGCCTACTACTAGTAGTGTAACTTTAAATTTCAGTCGGTATTGTAATTTTAATTTCCAGTATCGGTTTGTAGTAGATGCATATTATAAAAAAAAAGAGTAAAGTCGCAATGATTGACGCTTTTGACCAAAGTGTTTTGTCATGTGATTGGCTATATTAAATATTATTTTTTGATATTAATACGTGGTAAATGTTTAAAATTCAGATGGACAACAAAGTGAACCAGGAAAACCTGAACAATGAAAACCTGAATGACAACAACCCGAATAATGATAATCTGAATAATGAGAATCCGAACAACAATAACAGTGGAAACCAAGTGGATAATAGTGCCATCCAACACATAGTGGCACAAGGAATTATAGATGCAATGCCATTTATTATTCAAACTGTTAACCAAACGGATAATAAAAGTAAACATAGTAGTAAGCGACCAACTGAACCGGAACACAGCATAAACAATGGGCCCGTACTTCAAGTGCCCATTCCCAAAAGAAGAAGAACCATGCCTTATGGTTGTTCTTATAAAGAATTCTGGTCCTGCAAACCAATAGAATTCCCGGGCAATGAAGGACCCATTGCAGCTCTACGCTGGATAGAAAAGACTGAGGCTGTCTTAAAAATAAGCAAGTGTGCAGAAGAGGACATGGTAATGTTTGCTTCCAATATGTTTAAGAATTCAGCCTTAGAATGGTGGAACACTATCCTCCAGACTAGGGGAAGTGACCGGGTTTACAATATAGAATGAGAGGAATTTAAAAATATGGTAGAAAGGAAATTATGCCCTCCCAATGAAAAGGAACAGATAGCCAATAAATTCCTAAACCTTAGGATGACTGGAGTAGATAGTAAGGGTTATACTACTACATTCTTTGAATATGCCAGAATAGTGTCAACCCTTGCATCACCTGAACCTGTATTAATCTCCCGTTACATCTGGGGATTAATTGGAGATATTAGGCATGTAGTCAAGGCAGCTAGACCCCAAACTATAGAAGAAGCTGTAGAACTAGCCAATACCTTGACAGGTGAATTAATCCGTATAAGAGAAGAAGACCCGAGGAGAAACCTAGCTCAAAGGCTTACCCAAGATTTCCGTTCTAGAAATTACAACCGTAGGAATGTAGCTTCTACCTCTGCGCCCTACTGTAAGGCTTGCAAGAAGAAGCATTCGGGAAAATGCTCCACTCATTGCAATTTCTGTAAGTTACCAGGACACAAGGAAGAAGATTGCAGGAGGAAATCTAGTAATGGATTGTGCTTCAACTGTGGAGAAAAAGGCCACATCAAGCCAAATTGTCCGAAGCTAGTTCCAGCCATGGGTAACAAGAACACTAAAAATGCTAGAGCATTTGTTCTGACGACAGATGAAGCTAAGATGATTCCAGACGTGATAGCCGGTACGTTTTTAGTTAATGATGTTTTTGCTAAAGTATTATTTGACTCTGGTGCGAACCAAAGTTTTATTAATACTTCGTTTTGCAAACTTCTTAATCAATCATTAACTAAACTCCCACAAGGGGTGAAAAGATCACAATTAAAGGAGATAAACCATCTAGGTCCACAAAATTCATTTCTGTGATGAAAATAGCAAGTTATATAAGAAAAGCATCTTTAGTGTATTTGATTTCTATAATCACTAAAACTAAAGGAAAAGAACTAAAAGACATTCCAGTAGTGTCTCAGTTTTCAGACGTGTTTCCAGAAGAATTACCAGGACTACCGCCAGACAGGGAAGTTGAATTCAGAATCCACCTACTACCAGGGACAGCACCAATTGCTAAAGCACCTTACCGTTTGGCACCCGCAGGAACTAAAGAAACAATTAGACGAATTGTTGGAGAAAGGATTCATACAACCAAGTTCACCGCCGTGGGGAGCGCCGATTTTATTCGTTAAAAAGAAAGATGGATCGATGCGTATGTGCATCGACTACCGTGAATTGAACAAGGTCACGATTAAGAATCGGTACCCATTACCAAGAATCGATGATCTGTTTGATCAATTGCAAGGTGCTCGATTTTTCTCCAAAATCGATTTAAGGTCAGGATATCATCAATTAAAGGTACAGGAAGAGGACATTCCTAAGACCGCATTTAGAACAAGGTATGGCCATTATGAATTTACTGTCATGCCATTTGGTTTAACCAATGCCCCAGCCAAATTTATGGACATGATGAACCGAATATGTAAGCCATATTTGGATAAATTCATAATTGTCTTTATAGATGATATTCTTATTTACTCTAAGAGTAAAGCAGAACATGCACAGCATTTGCACGCACTTCTAAGTTTATTAAGGAAAGAAAAGCTTTATGCTAAGTTTTCAAAGTGCGAGTTTTGGTTAGAACATGTATAGTTTCTTGGACACATAGTCAATCATGAAGGAATTCATGTGGATCCCACAAAGATCGAGGCGATTACCAAATGGAAAACCCCTGAGTCACCAACCGAGGTTAGAAGTTTATTAGGATTGGCCAGTTATTATAGAATATTTATGCGTGATTTTTCTAGAATAGCTATTCCCTTAACAAAGTTAACCTGTAAATCCATTAAGTTTGAATGGGGACCAAAACGGGAAGAAGCATTAAGAATTCTTAAGCAAAGACTAACCCACGCACCCATACTAGCGTTACCAGAAGGAACTGAAGATTTTATAGTATATTGTGACGCTTCTAAGTTAGGTTATGGATGTGTATTGATGCAACGCCAAAAGGTTATAGCTTATGCATCTACGCAACTTAAGAATCATGAAGAAAACTATTCAACCCAGGATTTGGAATTAGGAGCTATAATTTTTGCTCTTAAGATTTGGAGACATTACCTTTATGGTAGTAAGTTTACTATTTTCACTGATCATAAGAGTTTAAGGTATGTTTTTAGGCAAAAAGAGTTGAATACGAGACAAAGACGCTGGATGGAGATACTTAGTGATTATGATTGTAATATCCAGTATCATGCAGGAAAAGCCAATGTAGTGGCTGATGCTTTAAGCCAAAAGTATCATGAAAAGCCAAAAAGGGTACGTTCTCTTAAATTAAATATACAAATAGATTTAAATGAACAGATTAGAAAAGCACAAGAATCAGTAATCAAGGAAGATACTGAAAAGTTAAAAGGAATGATCAAGGAATTAGAACAAGGAACAGATGGAATTTGGAGATTCCATAAAAAGAGAATGTAGATACCTAAATTAGGGAACCTACGCCACCATATATTAGAAGAAGCCCATAAATCTAAGTATACGATGCATCCTGGAAGCGATAAGATGTATCAGGATTTAAGAAGGAATTTTTGGTGGATAGGATTGAAAAAGGACATAGCAGCCTATGTTTCTACATGTTTAACTTGTTCACAAGTTAAAGCTTAACATCAGAAACCCTCAGGCTTGTTGCAGCAGTTAGAAATGCCAGTGTGGAAATGGGAATTGATAACAATGGATTTTGTTACTAAATTACCCAAAACAAGGAAAGGTAATGATACAATCTGGGTGATTGTAGATAGGTTAACCAAGTCAGTTCATTTCCTACCAATGAAGGAAACTTCCAGTATGGAACAATTAGCTAAGCTTTATGTAAATGAAATAGTTTCATTACATGTAATTCCTTTATCAATTGTGTCTGACAGAGATAGTCATTTTACCTCTCATTTTTGGACAAGTTTCCAAAAAGCCATGGGAACCAAGTTGAATCTAAGCACAACTTATCATCCTCAAATGGACGGACAAAGCGAAAGGACAATTCAGACGATGGAAGACATGCTTAGAGCTTGTGTAATTGTTTTCGGAGGTAATTGGGACGATCACTTACCATTAATAGAATTTTCTTATAATAACAGTTATCACACAAATATCAATGTTGCACCATTTGAAGCACTTTATGGACGAAAGTGTCGAACCCAGTCTGTTGGGCAGAAATTGGGGAAAAGCAACTATCTGGACCTGAGATAATGCAAGAAACAACCGACAAAGATCATTCAAGTCAAGGAACGACTGAAAGCAGCACGTGATCGACAAAAGAGCTATGCAGATAACAGGCAAAAACCGTTGGAATTTCAGGTAGGAGACAAAGTGTTATTGAAAGTCTCTCCTTGGAAAGGAGTGGTAAGATTCATCAAAAGGGGAAGCTAAGTCCCAGGTGTGTTGGACCTTTTGAGATTATTAGAAGAATAGGACCTGTAGCCTATCAGCTACAACTGCCAGAGGAAATGGCAGGAATACATGATGTATTTCATGTATCTAATCTCAAGAAATGCTTAGCTGATGAATCACTTGTAGTGCCTCTAAAGGACATAGAGGTAAATGAACAACTTAAATTTTTAGAGAGGCCTCTACAGATTGAAGACAGGAAAGTCAAAAACCTCAAGCACAAGAGATTAGTTCTGGTCAAAGTAAAGTGAGACTCCAAAAGAGGACCAGAGTATACATGGGAGCTTGAATCTGAAATAAAAAGAAAAATATCCACACTTGTTTATCTCGAGGACGAGCTCTAAAACAAGGTGGGGAGGATATAACAACCCTCCTGAATTTTTCTAACACCCTAATATATATATTAAAATACCCTTATATGTCTTAAAATACACCCCGTATGTAAAAACCGAGCCCAAAATATGATATAGCATTAAAAATAAAATAAAAACAAAATTTTTGTATCGCTCGCGGGCCGCGTAAGACCACATAAGGGTCTACGCGGGGCGCGACAGCCCGTCAACGCGGCGAAACCCTGAGCCGACACGTATCATGATCGTGTCAAGGCTAGGGGTGGTGACCGTTCAAGGCTAAGGTCTACGCCCCTATGTCGCGGGCCGCGTAAGCCTTAACCTAAGCTTACGCGGGGCGCGAGAAACTCGAAGTGCAGCCCTATAAATTGGGAACCTCAGCTTTCACTTTCTGACGCTCACACACACTTCTCTCTCTCGAATTTCTTAATAGTAGAAGCAATTTTCGGGTATAATACCCCCTAATTAACAAAGTTCTGCTCCGTTGTAAGTATCATAACCCCTGGATACGTATTAGATACTCTGCCCGATTGATCTAGGGTTCCGTAACGGCTGTCGTGGTTCTGCCCGACGTAGTCATTGGAATGCCGTCTTGGGGAGGGTATTACTAATGTTAAAACGGGTTATTATACTAACACGTGTGCATTTGTGTAATTTATAGATTGTCACCAGGAAACCCTAAAGGATAATCTAAGACAGCAATATGAGTAATCTCCTTTTTGTAAATTGTTTTTACAAAACCTCACTTAATTAATTATATATTAAGCAGTTATTGAGTATTTGTAAGGATACAATTATCGTCGGTATGTTGGGGTTTTGTATACAAAATTTGTTACTGCCTTGCGAGGAGTAACATTTCCACAAGTCGGGTTGACAGTACTGTGGGTGGTAATTGATATGAGTTGGAAACAATTGTAATTGCGAGACCGCCCTGAATACTGTACAATGGTTTTTATTAAAACTTGATTAAACTGGGATTCACTCATAAGTATTTCCCATTGACAAAATGTTTTTAACGCGTTTCAGGTAACAAAATGTGAAAGCCAAATAGAAGCCAGCTGGACAACACTAAAGGCTTGGAAAAGTGGCAATAAGGTTACCTAAAAAAATAAATAGATGTTTTTATTAAATAAAATAGGGTTTATCCCTATGAAAATGTGTGTACTTGAAACTTGGGATTTTTCCCATGTGTTTAATATATTAAAAAGCGTGGTATTTTACTCTGATAAAATATTTGTAACTACGGTCCTGATGTAAATTCTGCTGCCAAAATTGATAAAACAACAGATACCACCGAAACTGGTCGCGGCCGCCGTTCCCGGGTTGTTAGGGGACGGGGGTTGCGACAAGAGAGGTCCTTGAACTTCCGAAAGCTCCTAGCTCCTTTATGTGATCTCTAACACCTTTGTATAAGCTTGGATTGTATGAGAATGGATGAATGATGGTGGATGTGTGGGTGTGGATGTTCGGCCGAGAACACCAAGGGGAGAAGGAGAAGTGGTGTGTGTTTTAGTGTGTGAGAAATGAAGTTATGAACTCATGGTGCATTCTTATAATCCAACTTCAAGTGTTAACCCTTGTATAACATGTTTAGGAAAGTAATAGCATATCTATTATAATATTGAAACAAATCAACAAAGTGGGTCCCTTGTTGGGGCCGTAAATAGGTGGGGGGGGGGATAGTAGGCTAGGCTTGTAACTAAGTTAGTTTTTTAGGTTAAAATCCAAGTATAAGTTAAGTGTTTTAGTTACTAGATATTTTTATGAGGTGTTATGATGTTCGGGGACCATAACTAGCTTGGTAATGTTAAAAAGTGCTTCAAGAAAAAAATTGGTGTTTCGGGTAGTGTCCGGTTGTTCGGTTGGTTACTGGTTTGTTAAGGTGCTAAACTATGCAGTTTTGTGTGCTTTATGTACCCTTTCATGACACTTTTGATTCCTGACACTTAGGAAAGCATTCAGGACCATTTAACCATATTTCTACATAATATTAGGTTGTTTAAATGCTGAAAATTGCTGATTTTTGCTGAATTCAGCACTTTATGTGAGTTTTAGGTACTTTCCGGCACTTAAACTATCTCTAGGAAGGCAGTTTTGTGATCCTTACTTTCCTACACACTATAATAGTGTCATACTTGGTTTCTTGCTCATTCTGTGTCTCAACACACTGTCTGTCTATATTCTGAGTTTTGTCAGCATATTCCTGATTTATCTGATAACTGTGCTAACTGTGTTTCGTGCATCAATTGAGTCAAATAAGCTTTTATGCAACAATGGTATAACATTAAGCAATATATAATACACATGTATGTATATGGAAATAATCAGTGAGCAGTTAATTATAATTCAGCACAATCATTAAGCACTAATCATGGTTTAATAATTGTACGGATACCTGAATTTTTGATAGTTGTCACAATCTGCTGGGCTTGAATGGTTTTGGCGGCCGGCGTAAAACTTGATCCCATGTTCCCCGACCCATGCCACTATAAAACGAAGTCAACAAGTCAATGGTGGTCTCCGCGGCATGCGACAGAACATGTCAACCTTGTCACGAAGCGTGACATGCTTCCCGATTTGATTTTTATTCATTTTCATCTTTTGATCATTCTTGTACGTCCCAGTCTTTGGATTTAGCTCATATTAGCTCATTTTGCACCTTGTTTTAGCTCTTATATTCATCCAAGACCTACAAAATATAAACAGATCAAATATATGACTATTATAAATAAAACGACACTTAAACTAACTAAAACTCGTACATGCTATGTCACACCCCGATATTTCCACGTATTACCAGTGGGCCTGGTGGGCCCGGTGGGGAGTATCATGACGTAATTGATATCATCATAATCAAGTAATCACAGTTCAATGTGTCGAGTCTCGGGTTCGATGCGGATTAGATCGTGCATATGTCATCATCTTTGATGATGACATCATATGATGACATCATATGATGACATCATCAATGTATCATCTCAAATAAGACAAAACATATTTGGTCCAATGAAAGCTAACCGTTTGAAGACATGAATCATATGAAGACAAAGGCAAGTTGGTCCAATTAGATCACTCCATTTGAAGGTCCAATGAAATGCCACCATTTGAAGATCCAATCATGATTGAAGTCAACCGTTTGAATATGTTTGTAATTGTTGACCGTTTGAGATGTTGTTCGTTTGAAATGATGTAACCGTTTGTAATGGCTTGGCCGTTTGAATGGTTTCAAACGATAGGTGGTGTACTATAAATAGATCTCAAACTGTCATCATTTGTAACGGTCAGGTCTGTTGATACCGAAGTGCTGCCGGTATTTCCTCTCGCTGTAAACTTTGTCAATTGAATATAAAAGAGGATTAAAGTGATTTTCTAGTTGTTTTTAAGTGCGTTTCTTAGTTTCCGCCTCTGAAACGTACGAGAGCTCTTCCGAACGACTCATTCAGGTCGAAACCGGTCCTACACAATGCACAGCGGAAGTCTAAAGTAAAATATATTACAAACCGAATTGAAAGTATCAAAGTATTACAAACGGAATGTAAAGGATCCACAGGCGGATCAAAATAAAGAAAATATTATTCAATAGATTTTTAAGTGACAAAGCTTGCAAGATTCTTATTTATTCACTCAGGAGTAGCCAGCCTATTCCGCCTAGTACCTGCAATTTAGCCTTTTGGAAAATACGTCAGTTTATACTGGTAAATACAATTAACTGACACTTTTGAAAATGTTTTACGAAAATTGATTTTGAATGCACAAGGCACAAATAATCTTTTATCACTTGGGATAATTATTCAGAAATAAACTTGTAAAAGAATTATATGTTCGTTATACGTTCAGTAGCCCGGGCTGAATACCGGGTTAAAGATTAATAGACACACCACATAATATATCCTGCGGCGAGTTATTCTCGATCAGGCGGGTATATTATTTTTACATACGCACCGGTAGGTGTATGCCTACACCCCGTGCTTAAGTCGTGGCCATTTCAATGAATGAGCCGAGGATATCCAGGACATGGTCATTAACCCCCCCCCCCCAAAGGCTTAAAACAAACAAAACTGATTAAACGGGCTATCTCAATGATTTAACCTTCATATGATTAAAAATTCAATACCCGACCAAGCGGTATTTTATATACCATACCCCAAGCCCGTATAAGGGAAAATAAGTTAAAAGAATTTACCTGAGCAAATTACACAAATTTATCCCAGCCGTATACAATTGGCAAATGCAGATATCTTTTACTGGGCTCCTAAATCTGGAACGAAGGTTTTAATAACCTATTAGATTCCTAACGGGTCTTATTTAAGTTTAAACTTAGACCAGTTAGTGATGCGTGTTGAGTGTGTATATGGAATTAAGTATATTTTAAGCCCTTTTTACACGTTAGTCAAGTTTTAAATTTATAAAACACTATATTTTACTAACACCAAACACACATATGGGCAAGTGCACCCATCGTGGGCGTAGTATAGTGCTGGCAAGATACCGAGGTCGTCCGAGGACATAAGAGCTTTTAGTACCGGTTTATTCTCAACGTCTAATCAAATCAAAAGTTTAGAAAAAGGTTTTAAACTAGAAAAATAAAAACTAACTAAAATGCTGAAAAATAAAATAAAAGTAAAAACAGATAGACAAGATGAATCACTTGGCTCCGACTCGTGTATAGTGTAACCTTTGATTATTTCCGCACTTTTGCACTTTTTAAGAGATTATCTTAGTTATTGTAGTAGACCCCTCTTTTGAAGGTGACGTTACCCTCAACCCAGTAGTTTGAGTCAGCAGGGATACAATCCAAAAGGGTCGGATTATTGAAAGATAATTAATTAAGTTATTAATGCATATTGTGGTAGGCCCCTCTTTTGAAGGTGACGTTACCCTCGGCTAAGTAGTCTGAGTCAGCAGGGATACGATCCTAAGTAGCCGGGTTAAAATATTAATAGTAGTTTAACTTATGAGGGGATCAAAGAGTTTGGACTCCCGCCATCCAATACCGGTGGGTATTGAAGGAGGTCCTACTAAATTTGACCCAGGTCCTTTGTAGGATCTATACACTGAACAATGGCAAGACTCTTACCAAACCGTTCCCTTAACCCCCGACCAGGTAGCCAACATACCTCCATATAGACCGTGGAGATATGAATGGTGAAAATCTTTTATTTTATATAGACAGTAAAATAATGCCAAGACACCACGGACAAACGATAAGGAAGAATCACCTTCAACATAAGAAACTAGTTATTAAAGTCATTAATACATAACCAAGTAAAAAGTGCGAAAAGATTAAAAATAAAAAGTATTACACTAGACACTTGTCTTCACCAAGTGATGTAAGAGACTTACGCAAACATGGCCTTTGATTGTCAAGAACTCTTACGATCAATCTTGGATCCCGAGACGACTCACACACTCTATGATGGACAATGGATGATGGTGGTGGATGATGGTGTTGTGATGGTGGTGGGTGGTGGGTGAAGTGTGAGTGAGGTGGTGTGCCAAGGGATGAGTTGCAAGTGATCCAAGCACTCCTATTTATAGGCTGAACAGAAGCTCGGGCACGGCCTCATGTCTGTTGGGCATGGCCCCGTGTCCATCCTTCTCTCTTTCTTCATTAATTGCAGTTTGTCTGCATTAGTTGACCACGCCCCCGTGTCCGCTGAGCACGACCCCGTGTGCAAAAGCATATCTGTACTATCAAGATTTGCCTGGATTCTGCGAATCTTATAGTTGACCACGGCCCCGTGTCTGCTGAGCACGGCCCCGTGGTGGGCGATGGAAGCTTCTACAACTTTGTCTTTTCTGCTGACACTTGGGCATGCCCCCGTGCTCGCTGAGCACGGGGCGTGTTCAGCCTTCTGTCTTCTTGATTTTGCTTGGGAAGATGTTGTCGGGGGGTCGGGCATGCCACGTTTGTTCCTTTTCTTGTATTTGTGTTAGATTTAGTTGCCTTTTGCTTCTTTTGTTCATTTGAGCTCATTTAATCCTGAAAATACAAAAGGAAGACAAAAACACACTTTTTCCAACATTAGTACTAAAAAGGGGTTAGTTTTATGCCACAATTGATGTAATTTATATGTTGCATTTTGTGCACATCAAATACCCCCACACTTGAATCTTTGCTTGTCCTCAAGCAAAACTCTTTATAATGTGGCTTTACACTCCCAAATGGAATGGGTAGAAGAGAAGGTTTTTGGGCTTGTCATAGAGTGTCGGGATTTCCAAGATTCTTTATTAAGTTTTATTTTTATTTATTTACAATCCTATTCGTCATGATTTATTTAAAAACGTTTCATAAGATAAATTACTTATTGGGGCATAACATGCCTTTTTAAAATTCCATTTTTATACGAATTCACACACTACAAGAAAATGAAGCTAGGGTAACCCCTAAAAAATGTTGCATTAAGCCTTGAAAAAGTTGCATTAGGCCTAATGCAACTTTTTATTGGGGGCTACATTAGAAGCAGTTACATTAGATCTAATGCAACTTTTTTAGGTCCTAATGCAACTTTTTTCTTAAGTGTTGCTTTTAGTATACAAATGCAACTTTTTTTCTATGCAACTTTTATAACACTCAAATGCAACTTTTTTTTTTATATTTTAGATACAAAATGTAACTTTTTTTTCACTCAAATGCAACTTTTTATAGACGTAAATGCAACCTTTAATATGATTTAGTTACAAAAATGTAACCCTTTTTTAGAGCTAAAGCAACTATTATTTTCTTTTTATTAGAAAAATGCAACCTTTTTTGCACTAAATGCAACATTTTTTTATGAATTTTAGTTACAACAAATGCAACTTTTTATATCAAAATGCAACTTTGTACTATAAATTTTATTGCTATTATTCGATATACATTGAATCGCAATTACGCTATAACAAATAATGACAAATATCATTGATAGAGAAATAGTGTACTTTAACATACTTGTTCAAACTTAAATAACAATGTGGTCAACACAAAGTTTCAATACAATAATAAAAAGAAATGGAAACATTCTACTCATCTCGATCTCCAACAGGCAGTCGTTTCATAACTTGCTGCATCAAAGCTTCCAAGTTTTGTCGTTGGTTGTCAATGTCTTTTTGCATAGCTTCCAGCTCAGCCTTTTTTCTTTCATGATCCTCTTCAATCTCATTACGCATTTCCAGCAAGTGGTTGCTTTAAATGATTCCATCAGCCCTTCCGGAATCATGTATGATGATGTGCAAGCACCATCTACCTTTTTCACTAATGTATTTGTAACGCCTCTACCACTGATATCGTTTTTTTCTATATAATTTTCCTTATTTGCAATTGTCATATGTTCCATGTCTTCATACTCTGTCTTGATCAGCCTCATCTTGTAATTTGGAATGACATACAATTAATATATAGCATAACAAAAATATTAAAACAACAAACAAACATATACTTGAATCACTCAACAAAAGTACCTTGAGATCTCATAATATCCCCTTGATCTTCATCAGTTTCCAAACAATCTAGTTTCATATTTAAACCATTAACATGTTAAAGCATAAATAAGTTATTTACCTACTGAGTCTGAAATAACCATAATAGGTAAAACTTAAATTGCTACCGCAGCCACCGCCGCCGCAGCCAGACATAACCAACCAGTATGTATTCACCGCCGCCACACCATACCTTATGTTGATCATCAAAAGCTGTGACTATTTGGAATGATGTTAACCTTAAAAAAAGACTTTAAAGATTGAAGCTGATGAAGAAAACCCTGGAAAGTTTATTGTTTCTTTCACTTTTGATGCCACTGTTGCTTGCAGCATAACCCTCTATTTCTTTGCTAAAGAAGGAGATAACTGTAACCTAACTTCCATTAAAGAAGACTCGATTTCGCCAGTAACCCTAAACTTCCAACAAGGTTTGGGCCAGAGGTTTCGACAAACACTAGGAACGGGAATCGATCTCTCGGCGTATGACTATGACGAATCAGAGCTATCAAAAAGGAATGACACGAGTGTATACCTACTAGCCATGAAAGCAGAAGCAACTCCAAGTTCACCAGAAGACGGGAAACAATATCCGAGTGTCACTAATTCCCAACCTCTTTTCTCTGCATGAGATAAAGACAGTTAGAAATAGATTGATTACATTTTCTATATAAGTAACCTACATATAGTTGTTATAGGTAAATGGATTACACACATCAACAAGAACTGATATAGATATAAAGTGAAAACAAGACAAAAGAGGAACAACTTACTTGGTAGAACCTCATCTCAGAACTCTGCAACCAGTATAAAACTCATAATACATTTGAACTAGATCTGAAAATAAAATAACATAGGAGTGTTAAGTTGTTGAAAATTTACTTGTTTAAACTTATAAAGAAATTTAGACCAGTTGTATTAACTACCTGAGCTTTTTTAAACCAAGACATAAATATGAAATAAACAAACGACCAATCCATTTAAATCTGCAAATACAAATCTCTTAAAAAAAATGGATGCTTATGTATATTGTTGTTTTGTTCGTAAATCACTAAATCATTGAGTTCCCACTTATAAAAACAAATTGATAGTCCTCTTTGAACCTTTTTTTGTTAAGCAAGAGTGCCAACCCTGCCAATTAGATTAAATGAGGAGCGCCAACGAATGATGTCCACAGTCTACAAATATGTATCATTACATTATGCCAGAAAAATAACAGACCATGATCTAGTAAGCACACATAGCCAAAAACAGATAGCACATGATCAGAGATGGTATTCAAAATAAATTAAACGAACTGTTGATCACCTCAAAATATTTAAACAAGATTAGGAATACCTTATGCTCAAAATAAATATGAATCAAATCTTATTCATTGAAATAGTAAATACTTGAAAAGTAAAAGAAAAAAAAAATTGTTTAATTGAAACATGAATAGATGAAAGGACTGTTTTGAAACATGAATAGATGAATAACTGTTTTGGCAATTGCAAATCAAAATTAAATTTGATTGGTCATGTTCATGTAACAGTGGATTTAGCCGATGTAAGTCACCTACAAATCAATTCGATTACTTCCCATGTAAATCATCATGTTGTCAAATTGTACATGTAATTTTAGCATAAGTTAAATGAGCAAACGAATTTTATCTTTGGACATAAACATACTGATGGAACTACCGAACAAAATTAAAATGCAAATTCAGTTCAAACTAAAAATAAATAAGCAACACATAGTTACATGGTTTCATATAAAAACATAGTGAGATATTTTTTTATCAATCGAACATAACAATTTTCTTTTTTACTGACCTAGGGTTGAAGGTGGACTGAAGCTCTGATCGAAACACTTGCAACGGGCGATTGACTGATAGAACCACTTTTCATCACCGGCTAATGAATCCTTCTAGTGATAATATCACACGCAATCACTGGCATATTAGGTAATTGATGGTAATGGTAGAATTGAGTTATGGCGGTTGGAGAGTGGAGAGGGAAACTAAATTTTTTAAAGTAATTTCCGTTGTTCTTACTGCTATGTGGGCTTGAGAGCAAGAGAGGGAAAGTAAAAAATTTTGCTTACGAAATTGCCGCTAATGGATTGATCAATCACTAAAAACCTAATTTCAAATCAAAGAGATTTGGGGAAAAGTGGGTAACCGAGGTAGGGATGGCAATGGATTGGGTTTGGGACGAGTTTAGATAATCCCAAACTCAAGCCCGGTTAGATATCCTTGTCTCAAACCCGTTCCAAAATCTGTCAAGTTTCTAACAGGTAAATATCCATCGGGTATACTAACGGGTTTCGGGTAAACCAACGGGATTTCGGGTAAACCAACGGGTTTCTCATTTTCTTATTTTTTTCAACATGAATTGATGGATTTGTGATCAAATTGATATGTCTAATTTCATTGCAGTAGGGAAAATTCTTTTCTTGATTGCCTACCATATTTCTAGTTTGTTCCGAACTATAACGACCCGAGTCAATCATTATCGGCTTCACTCTCCTGTTCTTGCAGAATCAACGCAAAAATTAAACAAATGAATCAGTCACCGCAAATTTCCATTTTCAGCCCACTTGTTAGGCGTTTACTAAATTATAGTAGGGTTGGGTTACAGTTCATCTAGGGCTTAAATAAAAGTTAAATGAAAGAGAATTAATACAAATCGGTGGATGAGTCAGATGAGTTGAAACCTAAAAGTGACCCAGGTGTATTTTTTAAAATGTTGATTAAAAAAACAAATAGATTATTAGTGTAAATAATAGTCTTTATAATCAGATTTAATGTATTAATCAGATTTAAAATACACACCAACACATTTTTGCAAAAATTTGCACCCTTTTAAAAAAAAGTTGCAACTCTCAGTAAAATTTTGCAACTTTTTAATAAAATGTTGTAAATTCAATATAATTTTGCAACTTTTTATGAAAAAAAGTTGCAAATGTATTATAATTTTGTAACTTTTTATGAAAAAGGTTGCATTATATCTTTTAATGCAACCTTTATATTCAACAGAGTTGCATTACAGTCAAATACAACTCATCCGAAAAAGGTTACTTTTAAAAAGTTGCATTAGGCTTGTTTTCTAGTAGTGACATACCTCACGGGGGATCACTCAACACTCGGCCAAAGGTGTATTTTTAGTGAATCACTCGAGAGCGGCATGGAACTTACTCCTACCATAAGCTTGCTAAGCAATCAATCCTCCTCCTTTTTAACTATATACCTTTGTAAATATCAAGAGGACTTTTTTTTGGGTGAAGGGTTAGGCTTGGGCTAAAGGTGAGTGGTTGGGTTAGTAGTTAGTAAAAGGGCGAAAAGCGTAAAAAGCGTCAGTTTTCGTAAGACTCGATATTTTTCAAAACTTTTTTTTTTTTCTATTTTGATGAAGTATCTCCTTCAAACAAAGTTATTTTTGACAAACTTGTTTGTTTATTTCTTTGATTTCATCATTTTCATTTTTTTTGAATCAAGTCATACTAAAAACCGAGCTTTGTTACTAAAATAAAGGGTTTAAAATAAAAAAGGGTTTAGGTGGATAAAGGGTGTTTGGTTTGGGTTATGAATTGAAAAGGTTTAGGCTCAAAGGGGTTAACTAGGGAGATTTTGGGTAGGTGGTAAAAAAAAGAAAAATAATGGTGTAGAAATAAAAAGGGTTAGTCCCAATGCCTCCATCATTTACTTACTCGGGTTTAAGTTGGTAAGGACCGGGAATGTATCGTCGTGGCAAGTTCTAGAGTCGTGAGAACCAAGCGGCTATTCACACAAGAAACGAAAAATGAGCATTTAGTTTAAAGATATGTATTTGTATGCTCAATAAAGGCTCAAAACTCAGTTTTGTGGGAATGGGTTTTTATGTGATCAAGTATATATAATCAAATTTTAACTAAGCTTGTCATGCCGTTTCATAATTTTCTTATGTTGGTTCTTTTTATCACGACGCTATCGGTTGTAAATTTGTAAAAACTATAACCTTTTTAGAATTTTGAAATTCCCAACTTAAACTTAGACAAGTAAAAAAATGAAAATTTTTGAAAAAATTTGGGGTGATTAGCGGTTCCAATAGAGTTTTGTGTAAGGCTTGTTAATTAGGACTTGCAAAATTCAAGGTTTTAGCATCCCCCCACACTTAAACTACACATTGTCCTCAATGTGTCCCAAAAATAAGTTTTTCGGTTGATTAAAATGTGTAAAAGTGGGTTAAAAACAAGATTTTATGTTACTGGGTAGCTGAATACGGGGTGGTGTGGG